>NC_048598.1:7160142-7300142 GCF_003668045.3 Cricetulus griseus | reverse complement strand
AGCAATGTGATGGGATGTAAAATATGGAAATCCAAAAGGAAACACTGAAACCTCACTGGGGATGGCACATCAAAATACCAGAGCAGAAGAGGGTCTTCATGGGTGCAGAATAAATAAAAACGGGTGTGCTGCGGGTTGGACGGGGTAGGCAGCAGTGGGGGATGGTGGAGTAAGAGACATCACCTTCAATAATGTTTTCAGAATAATCATCTGACAGAGGAGAGAGCATTTATTTCATTATTTCATTCTGAGTATTGCCTGAAACTAGCTTTGCACAGTTACTTGATTTTTGGCATTGATTGCTGAAGTCAAATTAACTAGAATATTGAGTATCAGTCTTGGGCAAAACAGTACAGTCATCTTCTGGGAATCTTTACCACTTCCTCCATAATATTAACATTATATGACCAATATATTTTCTTTTTTTTTCTTTTCCTCTATAACATATTCCCCAGATCCTCTGTTGTAACCAAAGGGCAAAGGATTGATAGGGACTAATGTCCTGTGGGAACTTATGCTTTGATGGGTAAATATCTGACTCTTAGGATTCTCGCATGAGTTACAGTTAGGTAAGACAGATTTCTCAGAGGCACCTGTCTGCTACCTAGAATCCACATTCAATGATAGGTACCTACTCAACCCTAGTTCTAATACCAGTGAGAAAATATCTGAAAGCATCATCGTGTGGCAGGAAGTTCATTCTGTCCGATCATTGTGGATGCAGGCAACAAGCTTAGGTCCAGGCAATTATTTAAGGGGGCAAGACCACATACACAATTGAGATGGAGAGGCTGAAGACCCTGGTACCAAGACAAAAGTGACTGGGTAGGGTGGAAGCAGATGAAGTACCAGTTATCCCACTAAAGATACAGAGGCCAGGGACCAATCTGACATCAAGGATGACAGTGAGGATCTCAGACATTGCTGCTGTCTTGTCCTTAAGCCAACTAAGCATATCTGTGTATCACATGCTGAAAATAGTGAGAAAATGACCATCTAAGACCTTGCTTCTCCACGTCATTGAAGCCAGAGTATCTGTTCCTCATATATTTGTCTCCTTTATGATCCAGCCCTGCCCTTCTGCATTAAGCATATTTTAGATGTATTTATTTTATTACTTTATGTGTGTGAATGTTTTGTCTGCATGTATGTAGGTGCACCATATGTTCCTAGTTTCCATGGAGGTTGGAAGAGGACATCAGGTCCTTTGGGACTAGAGTTACAGATGATTGAGAGCCACCATGTGGGCAGTGAGAATTGAACCTGGGTCTGCTACAAGAGCAACCAGTACTCTTAAACACTGAGCCATCTCTCCAGCTTCTCCTCTTTGTCATTTTAATCCCTCCATCATGGTCCACTTTACCGTGTGATCATCTTGGGTATCCTTACCTTGGTTAGCCCATAGTAAGAACACCCTTGATATCTGGAGCCTAGCTGGACTTTTATTCCTAGAGAAGGAACTCTGAAAATACTAGGTTACCCCAAGAGCCAGAGACAAGACTAAATGTTCAGCTGGATGAATGAAGTCATCTATGCTTTAGGAAACGGATTTGGATAACCTGGTGGCCACTGTTCACACCCTCAAATTCAGGTGGCTCTTCATAAAAAACATGCTTGTCTCTAACATACAAAAATAGAACTTTCAATGGGTTTCCAAACATTGTTTCCATACCGTTTACAGTGTCACAAAAGACATACTGCTATATGAGCATGGCGGCACCAAGGACCCTTCTCTTTAAAGCCCTGTGTGTGTAGTTCTCTTTCTCTATGTGATCACAGTACAGCCTTGACATAATGGCCTCTGAGCTCATTTGCTCATGCAAACTTTTACCTACCTCTGATCACTGGGTTGCCCCAGTCACATGCACATACAGCATTCAGTCTTTCTTAGAACAAATTTGATGTGGTTCCAGGGAGTTTTTTTTTTTTTAAACTTTTGCTATGGAACTATGTGTATGTTTGTGTGTGAGTATAACTGTATGTGTGAGTGTGCATGTATGCACGTGTGTGGAGGCTAGAGGTCAATATCAATAACCCTTTTTATGTCTTTCTACCTTAATTTTTGAGGCAGCATCTCTCACTGAGCCTGGTGTTTGCTTATGTTCCTTTTCTTCATGTCCAGGGTGCAATAAAAAATAAATTGGCTGGGGAAAGGGTTCTACTGATAAACAGTAGAAACCTGCACAAACCTGAGGACCTGAGATTTAATTCCCAGCCCATGTAAGAAAATGTGGCTGTGGTTATGTATGTCTACAGTCACAGCTCTATGCTGTAGGGAGTGCAGACAGAATGGTGGGGTTCATTGGCTGCCAGCACAGCTCCAAGTTCAGTGCGAGACTCAAAAGGCAGGAAGTGATAGAGAGGGATGCCTGACATCACCCTTTAGCCTATGCAGGTGCCTACACAGTGTCACTCACTGCACTTGCAAGTGCAAAGAGGAGGTGAATGGGACAGGAACAGACATACCCAGAGGGGGGGCTCACACATCTGAGGATGGATCTTCTCCATCTCCTTGGCTGAACACTGGCAAACCCAGGAGGGACTTTCTCCTATGAGATAAAGGCCATACTGTTTGGAGAACACACTGAACCCCTAGTAAGGTCTGAGGAGAAAGGACTCAATGAGCTCAGCTGGGCATCCAGTCAAAACCATAAAGGAGTGCAATGTAGACATTAGAATCAAACCTAGGGATAGGATGCCCATGATAAGACTATATTCCAAACTGAAGAGAACAATTCTGACAAAACAGAAATAGACACACAGGATGCAAAGCTCTCTCTGGACTGTCATTCAGATTACACTGTATTGCTCATACTACCCAACATATAATAAAAAGTGCTGCATGTGCAAGGAGACAGAAAAATGTGTCTGAGCGGAAAAAAAAGCACACATGTACCAAAATGAATCTGATGTAAATATATTTTATATGTTTATATAATACATTTATATACAGCCCTATACTAGAGGAACTCTTTAGGCCTTACTATCAGATCTAGTGTGTTCAAATACAACAGTTTACATTAAAAGTCAGAGCGTTAAAAATAGACACATTAAATTGTCCTAGAAAGAGATCTGCCCCCGAACAGCAGCAGCAGCAACTGGGGCCCAGGACTGACCTTGGTTGCCCTCTTCCCTCAGCCTTGCTTTGACTATGTAAGTGGGTCATCCAGTCCCTGGTGTTCACCATGGCTGCCAGCACTAGGGTTAGTCAGGTCATTGGCTTTCTGAGCAACGTCTTCCCAAAGCACCCTCAGCCTGTCTATGAGGAGCGTGAGCCTGGTGTAGGTATAAAGAGAAGCCTTTGTGGGGCAGTGTGCCCCGTATACACCTAGTTAATAGCAGCCATGTGATGGGTTTTCATTCTCCAGCTCCAGCTGTGCAGCTCTCTAACAGTCCAACAGGGAATGGTGAGAAGTCACATATGAACTCGACATTTCTTGTCTCACAACCTGGCTCCGCGGTAGTTGCCGGTGAGCATTGAACACTAGGAAAATGGCAGTCCAGCCTCCCGCAGTGTCCAAATGCACATACGTGGAACATTGGTTCTCACATTGCCCAGCTGTCACCCAGATCCCACAGAATCCTAATGATAGCTGTTTTCACTAATGGCGTTCAAGCTGAGGATTACAGCCATCAAGCTATCTGTTCAATATTACCCCATAGCAAAGACAACTGCCCTTGGTGATTAACAGAAAACACTACTAGTTTTTTATTGGCTGATGGACAGCCCATACATAGCTTGAAAATTTAGCCAACACGCAAGACTTCATTTATCTGGATGTTATGATTTAAACTGCTCTTAGGTAGCCATTTGGATGGAAGATGCACTGTTAAAAACAAAAACCAAAAGTAGATCCTAAGTACACTTTAGTGACACCAGTGGTGTGATGTGTGAAGGGGTAACTTGCAAATATCAGTGCAGAAAATATGCCCTTCTTCAATGACTTTATGTGTCCTACCTTTTACCTGTTTTTCTCCAAGTCCATTTTTTACTTCAAACTGTTAAAAACTAGGGTCTTGGCTTGTAAAGAGCATTCAATGGCATAACTCACTGAAGGAAATTCTCAGGGGAGGAAAACACACACACACACACACACACACACACACACACACACACACACACACCGAGACCCTCTATCATTTCTTCATGATCCTATAAAAGGGACAGAGGAGAAGACAAACATTTATGGAGAGGGGAGATTTTTCTCATAATGGCCCCAATAAATATGTTTGTTGTGGAGAAATAAATATGAAGGAAAGACATGTAAGCTGGATGCTGAGAATGGCTTGTTTATGCTTAATACATTGGGAAGGTTTTGAAGAGCTGCTCATCCATGTTAAAAAATATTACCCATGGACTGTGGACAAGGACAGGAAGACCTATGGTGACCAGCTGAATAAGTGCTGGCCATTCGAGTGAAAGTGCCCAGGGCAGAAATAATTTACGTCCTCAATTCTTCCAGCATGCCAACAACTGAAAATTCAAGGAAGAACACATGTATCATGGGCTTTGGGCTTTTATACACACAAGTATATACACTCTTGTGTAAACACACACACAGCTTTTCATAAGGGTGTCAGTCAGTGGCGGTGGAGTGATTGTGTGTGTGCATGTACGTGTGTGTGCATGTGTGCATGTATGTGTGTGTGTGTGTGTGTGTGTGTGTGCATGTGTGTGGGTGTGTGTATGCATGTGTGCATGTGTGCATGTGTGCATGTGTGCATGTGTGTATGTGTGCATGTGTGTGTATACGTGTGCATACATGCACACCGGAGAGTCCTTGAGCTCTCTTCTCTTTAAAGAGTAAAAGCAAAAGCAGAGCAGAGGAATAGGTGTTGTCCCCTCCCATTGACAAGAGCTTCCTCATGGCTTCTGTTTTCCAGGCTTGTCTGCAGGCCATGAAAACAGCCTGCACAGTTTCAGAGGTTACAGACAGGGGTAACCTTCCAAGGTAAGGAATAGACATAAGAGGTGGCAACAGCCTCAGACCTTCTTTCCCAAGGCAAATCGCTGCAATTATCAAAGCCAGAACTCATCTGCATATCCCCTCCACCCTGCAAAGCTTGTGAGTAAACGGATGTTTGTGTCACTATCTTGGGACCAGGGCTTGGCAATCCCTTGCTGTAAGCTAGACACGTTAGTGTTTTAAACACATCGAATATATAAAAGAATAATGCTATGTTACTCTAAAGTGTTCTAAAGCATTTTTTCTACCCTAAGAAGAGGCACATCCTTTTCTTCAATTCTTTCTTCCAAATGAGGCTATTTGCCAGTAATAGGGTAGTTAAAAATTCAGATTCTGATGTGGAGTGGGGGTGGTACGAAGTCCCTCTCTGCTTGTGGCTAATTTATTGCGACACTGAAAGCTCTCTGCCAATCACAATTACAGTCACGAAATCCAACTAGTACTGTGGGTCATATAACCAAGTCTTCAAGGAGAGGGTGACAAGATGGATCGGAATTTAATGGATTTATGGTATTAGACAATGAAGAAAAATACCTGTCTGGACTAATCATAAACTTTTCTTTAGCTGCAATTAACCTCATGTTGAAATACTGTGCAGAATCTTCTTAAGTGATGGCACTTAGGGGAAGCAATGAATGAATAATTGGAGATGGGGGCACTCTTAAAAAATGGACACTTTCACCAAATAGTAAAACATTGTGCTACATAGTCAGAATCTAACGTAGATTCTATTTAGGAACTTTAGCTGACAAGGGTAGACTCACTATCTTTTGTCCCAGTACCAAGGATAGTGACCAATTCTTGCTAAACAAACAAACATGTATTTCAGTAGAGTGGTTTTCTTGGTTATCTTCCTTATGGGCAGTTTTCCTCCAACTGTTTTACATTTGCTCCCCAGTACAGTGCCTAGAATACAGCATGCACTCACAGATTGCACAGAAGTACACCCAATGCTCAGTCACACACCTAGTGTGTAAGGCTCTGCACTCACTCCCTAACATTGGAAACACATTAATGAATAAAGCTGTTCTAGAGGCCATCACTCATAGAAATCAGTGTCTGGTCCCTGACCAGGTAGGTAGGTCCTCTGCCTTCATGCACGTTCTCCAGGAAGAATTTATTCCTGTAACATTTGGGGCTCTACTTGCAGGTGGGAAAGAGAATAATCAGTTCACTTCAGAGCTCTTACCTCTCGCTTGGCCCCTGATTATTAACGTGATCGTTTATTCCTGCTACCTGGGGGAGTTTCCCTGTAGGCAGTCGCACCTCGTTCCTCTCTGGGTCTCAGCTTTGAACTCACAGTTCCCTCCATAGAGACTCACCTTCCCTTCCCCTGCCCTCCCCTTTCTTCTTCTACCCCTTCCCCTCCCTCTCATCCCTTTAAAAGGCCCCTAAGTGTCTTTAGCATCCTAGATCATGTCCCTGCATTTCTAATACCAACTAACACAGTAACACTGGAAAGCGGGTTCACTTAACAGACATTATGGGTATACTCTTTTGTTTTGGGATTCATCACTTGGTGATTTCACTGTGTAAGGACAGAAATACTTATTGGTGGCTAGCTGTGTTAGTTACTTGTCTGTGACTGAGATAAAAATGCCATGACCAAAAGCAACTCAGATGAGAAAGGGGTCTCTTTTGGCTCATAGTTCTAGAGGAGATACAGTCTATGGTGGAGGGGAAGGCATAGAAGAGGCCAGCCTGCCAGGCAGGAAGCACAAAAGTCACATTTCATCTATACACAAGGAGCAGAGAGTGGAAGTGGGGGTGTGCTATAAAACCTCAAAGCCCACCTGCCCAAGGCTCCACCTCTACAGCACCACCAATGGGAACCAAAGCTTCATTGGAGCCCCCACAGTGGTCTTCATGAGAAGAGCAAACCCACAGACTACAGAGGAAGAGACACTAAGCATAAAGCCAAATTAGAATTTTTTCACACAAAAACTGGTTTTGAATTTTATAAGAACCAAATTGGCTACTTTCATGTGTGTGTGTGTGTGTGTGTGTGTGTGTGTGTGTGTGTGTGTGTGTGTGTGTGTTGTGCTCATGCATTTGTACTTCTATTTTCATTTAGAAACTATTCTCAAAGAGAATTATTTTCAACCCTAGCCCACGTTGATAGTAAAAGGTACATGATGAAAACTTATCAATGACAACATGAAGACATTTCTGAAGAAACTGGGATGTATGGTCACCTCCCAGAGAAGTGGCTAGGCTCATGTGATAGACACCTGAAGGTAGTGTGCATGGGGACATGCATGTAGGGACACATGCTTGAGGGACCCTGGTCAGCAGGTATCCATGGTCTGTGGGTTTTCCAGGCATCAGTCTTCGAGGAACTGGCCTGGTGTGTGGATTCCCATAGTGTTTCTTATCTGCTTCCTAGAAATCTTGCCAAGCTCTGGGTTGAACACATGTACTCTCATAAATTATTCATCTTAAATTGCTTGGAACAACAATAAAAAATAGATTCAGAAGTCTGGGGGGAAGATAAGAGAAACATAGAAAGGACAGGAGGCCATACTTCCATGCGTGGTGCCAAGAGGGAAATGGATATTGAAGTATCAACAGTGTCACAGATACTAGGGGAGTGACCAACCACTTTCTGATTGCATTTGAGGCTGATTTCATGAGATCGACCTCCATATCTGACACTGCTAAAGTGGAAAAGAACCTGAGACTGAGATAGATCGCAGGCTGTAGAGGAAAACCTACTATTATTCTGCTAAATAAATAAGTGAAGTGACACCTGATGACATACTGCTATACAAATAAGTTGAAAGTGTCACTCAACCCTCATGACTGAAGCTTCTTGTCATAGATGGAATCAACCCAGAGACCCACAACTGGACAGTGTGCAGAGAGTGAGAGATTTTGAAGCACCCAGCCTTAAATGGGATGTCTTTATCACTGTCTCCCCCCTGCCTCCTTAAGTCTCAGGGATCTGTGTAGAAGAAGAGTTGAAACATTGTTGAGAGTCAGAGGTGGTGGATAACTTCAAGGAAATTGCATGTTCCAGACACAGCAGGACTGTTATACATATGGATTCATGGAGACAGGGACAGCGTGCACAAGACCTGCACAAGTACAAGCCACACAAGACCTTGCCATGGAGCAAGAAAAATGAGCACAAAGTCTCTCCCCTAACCAAGACACAATCTGCACTCAATAGCTGCTGGCAAAAGGAAATCTGTTTTCTCTGATAGAGCAACACTGAGTGTATCAGCCACACTTCAGAGCAGACACCTTGCTCAAGAGGAGTTGTCAAACACTAAATAGATTTTTGTGAGAGAGAGAGAGAGAGAGAGAGAGAGAGAGAGAGAGAGAGAGAGAGAGAGAGTGTGTGTGTGTGTGTGTTTAGTGTTAGAACCAGATGGGCCTGCTAGAACCTTCTCATTGCACATAGCCTCTTAATCACAGGATATGATGTCATCACAGAGAAGAAAAACAAGATCACAATACATCAAAAGAATCCCATAGAATCAAAGGTTCAACTACACATGGCCACAAATTGTCCCTAACTCAATTAGATAACCTGTGTCGTCCCACTCTCTTGGTGAGCCAAGGAGCAAGTGGAAGGTGACTCCAGCATGGCCACTTCCATGTGGAGATAGGAAGACAAGCCGAAACAGATTTAGTCAGGTTTTTGTTTTCTAACCTGACATCTGGCTGGCTTAAATACAGGTCCCTCCAACCAAGGGGAGAACAGAATGGGAACACCTAAAGAATTGTTTGAACCACTTGATTTTAAGTAGGCAAATGACAAGAGCTGAACATACATCTCAGGAAAGAATATGTAAGTGTTCAGTATTCTGTAAAATTCACTCTCATTGGTAGTCATAACGACTAATTTTCTCAATATTAGTTAGGGGAATACAATTTTAAACTAACCCTTTTATTTATTTTTTTCATGTTGCTGTAGTAGACTACAGTGGCAAAATAGGCTACAAGTGGAAGGGGTTTAGTTAGCTCACGGTTTGAGGGCACAGTCATCACAGTTGGGGACGTCCTGGCATCAGGACCTGGTCATACTGCAAACAGCCCCAAAGCAGAGGATGCTGAGTTCTTATTTTCATCTTGCAGTCTCCTTTTTACACAGCCCAGAATCCCAGCCCAAGGAATGGTACCACCCACAGTGGACAGGTCTTCTCACCTCAGCTAACCTAATCAAGATAATCCTGACAGGCCCACCTCCCAGGTGATCTTAGATCCCATCAGATTAAACAGTTGAGTTTAACATCACAGTGCAGGACATCTATTCATTAAAAGGGATACAAAGGCTGATGACACCAAGTGTTGGAGGATAAGCAGCAAGCAGATCCTACAGCTTACTGGTTACCTGTACAATGGTACAGGCACACTGAAATGAGTTCGGCAGATTTTTAGAGAGTTGAGTATTTATTTACCTTTAATCAAATAATTCCACCAGAGATTAATGAACCAAGAAGAATGGAAGCATATGTCTCACACAAAAAGTTGTACATGACTACAGAGCAGTTTCCTTCAAATAGCAAAGGCTGAAGATAGCCCCAGTGAGTATAAGCCAGCAAGGCCGCACGAAAACTCTGGGAAGCCACACAACACCAGCCAGAAATTAGAAAGGGCAAGCTGCTAACACACACAGCAATCTTTTTGAACCCTCAAAGTATTGCTCTTCGTGAAAAAAAATTATAGAAGATACTGTGCTTTACAACATTTTTCTCAAATAAGTAAAATGATTTTCACAGAAAGAGAGCTGGAAGCCATAGGTGGAGAGGTGTCTATTGACAGGGAGAAGAGAGAAATTTGGGTGATGATGAAGATATTCTGGGTGATTTGTTTTGTTTTGTTTTGTTTGAGACAGTATCTTTGTCTGGCTAGTCGGCAAACTGGTGGCAATCCTCCTGACTTAGCTTCTTAGTTCTGGGATTACAAGTACTAGGTGCTTAGTGTTGGGATTACAGATATTAGGTGCCACATCTGTCCTGGGAAATGCCATGTGTTGATTTTGGTGACTGTAACTTGTTAACTCTCCTGAGACTGACATTTAAAATGAGTGGATTATTATTTACATAAATTACACTTCCACAAGCTATGCTGCAAAAGACTACCAGCTCTGCTTCTAGATTGCTTTACTTCCCAGGATCCCAGAGTTCAGAAATTGTAGCCATGTACAGGCTTTTCCATCTTTCATAAAATGGGGACCAGGAGAATGCCAACATGGTATTAGCAGTTGATGAATCTTGTGAACATAATTTAGCGAACTGTCTGTGATTTTGTAAGTATGCTTGTAAATAGACACCTTTTCACATAAAAAAAAATACTAATGCCATAGTTTGGGCATTTAAATGGCCCCACAGGTCATGTGTTTGAATGTGTGGGCCCTACTTGGTAGTAGTTGTTTTTGAGAATATGCAACCCATAGAAGGTGGTGTTTTAGTGAAGGAAGCCGAGTTTCTGGGTAGGTCTCAAATTTAAAGCCTGGATGCCTTCCTGCCCACTATTTGTGTCTTGCTGCCCAAAAGCAAGGAGAAGAGTCTCAGCCACACACCTCTGTCACCATGGAGCTACCTGTTCCCATGCTTTCTCCTCCATGATGAATTGAACCCCCTCAAACTGTGAGCCCAAATAAGCCCTTCCTCCCATAAGCAGCTTCTTATCCATCATTTGGTTCCAACAATGAAGGAAGTAACTACTTCAACACATAAATGAAAATCTGATCATTTCATCATTGACCTAAACAAGCAAAACCACCGAGAGAAGGCAACGCCATTTTACTTACATTCAACTAGATAAATGACACTGAGATTAACTGCCCCTTTAAAATTTCTGTATTTTACAGTATGTGATTATACTCTTATTCCAAACATAAATTTATATTTTCCTACATCGAAATGCTGAGGCATAGAAACTCCTCTTTTCTCTCATGGCTTTCAGTGAAACATAGATCCACACACACGCCAGGAGGTATGCAGGCAGATATTAGCACTCAGAACTATTTGCAGCCACAAATAGAACAGAAAAAAATAGTATCTACTAAGAGAAGAATGACTAGCAAGACATTAGATGGCCACATTACAGGGGAATGGGACAGCATTCAGCCAGGAAAGTGTCTTCCGGGCAAACATGAGGACCTAAGTTTGGATTCCCAGCACCTACTTTAAAAAACAAATCAAAATGGGCATGGTTGCTCACATCTGTCATACCAACACTGGGGAGGTAGAGTTATTGGAGCATATCGTTCAACCAGACAAGCTTAATTGATGATCACCAGGTTCTGTGAGGGACCCTGTTGAGAAATACAAGAAGATGAAAACTGACTGAGGGAAGCCACCTGATGTCAATCTCTGCCCTCCATACATACACATGTGCAAGTTCACATGAACACATAAATACCGAGGCTCATGTACACTCCACGGCCCTTCCACACAGCTGTGTTATGGAATAATATGCAAACACTTAGGGACGAAGGTATGCACAGACTCATAGAAAGGTGTCCAAGACCCCACTGAATGTTTGACAGATAAATACTCCAAAAGAGAAAAATGAAAATTTTCATTAAATTTACAACCATATGCAAATTTACAACCATATGTATACAACCATATACAAATACATACCTACACATATAAATAGGAAAGAGAAGGACCTCAGAAGCCTAGAGAGTGTCAGTCTCCATGTCACTGCTTTTCCATTACGAATATCATGTTATTACTCTTTAATTTGTCAGGCTTTTATCACATCTTTGTGCACGCCATGACACACATGTGGAGGCCAGAGGACAGTTTGTAGGATTGTTTTGATCCTACCACATGGATCCTGAGGCTGGAACTCATGAGCAGGTTTTGTAGCAAGGGCTTTCACCTGAGCCAACTCGATTAGTCCTGAAAATTACATTTTTTCCTGGTATAATTATCTAGTGTTGAAACTAAAAATTGAGTTTAAAAATATCAACTTTTGTCTCAAGATAATGGATCAGACAGTTTCAAATGGTGGCAACAGCCTCTGCCTCTTAAGTTTCACTCTGTCCATTCCTTTTTATTAGATGTTTTATAGGAAGACATGAGATTAGCTAAAGTAAACTGGTGTTAAGCACAGTGTGGTCAATGGCAAGAGGAAGGAATATTAGAGAAATAATGAGATAAAAACAAACATCTTGTCTACCTCCAAGATACCATGGAGTTTGTTAATATACACTGTAAAAGTAACTATGTTAAAAACAAGTATATGTAATTTCAATCAATAAGACAGCCTTATTAGCTGCCTTTCACATATTCTTGGAGAAAATGTAAAGTAGAAGCAAGATTGATAGTATGCAATAAAGTGTCACAGGAAATCCATCCCGAGTCAGGAAAGGTGTGGAAAAATCACACCTCATTCTACATTATAGAGGTAGAAGTTTTCAAGTTCCTCATTAATTCATTCACGGTAAGTTCTGCACAATCCATGTGGGAACACACAAATTATGTAGCACACAGTAAAGAGGCTGGCAATCAAACAATTACCACAAGCCAATGGGAATATGGCTGATGGAGCATACATCTGGGCTTCGGGAAGGCATGGGATAATGAGAAGAATTACCAGTGAGGGCTGAGGGTGGAAATTAATGGTAGAATGACCACTCAGAAATGCAAGAAGTTCTGGCTTTGATTCTCACCACAAACAAATGAAGTGTATGTCTGCTTGGTAGCTTGCTGACATCAGAACTTTCCAGAAAAATAGACCCATGCATATATTATTTACATGTTGGCATTTATTATTAGGGCTAACACCGGGCGTTGGTGGCACATGCCTTTAATCCCAGCACTCAGGAGGCAGAGGCAGGCGGATCTCTGTGAGTTCAAGGCCAGCCTGGTCTCCAGAGTGAGGGCCAGGATAGGCTCCAAACCTACACAAAGAAACCCTGTCTCGAAAAAAAAAAAAAAATTATTAGGGCTAAGGAGGCTCCCAATCTGCAAGCTGGAGATTAAAAACAAAACAAAACAATAACAAAAAACAATAGTATGTTTCTAGCCCAAATACAAAGGCCCAAGAGTTAGTGGAACCAAATGTATAAGTCGTGGTCTTCAATGGCTTGAGAATAAGAAAGACAAAAGTTCAAAGACAAGAAAATGAATACCTCTGCTCAGTAGAGAGGTTTGCTCTCTCTGCCTTTTAGTCTTATGCTGGCCCTTGCTAAGCTGTGTGGTGTGTATCCTTATTATAGAGGTCAATCTTCCCTCATCCTACTGACCCTAATTGTCTTCTGCCAAACCTGTACAGGTATATGGGTAAATCATCTTTTACCAGCTGTCTGGGCACCCTCTGCCCAAGCAACTTGACATGAACTTAACCATCAGAGAAGATATAGATGGAATCATATTTCAAACTATGTAGCATTCTAAACTACTTAATAGGCCTCTTTTTTTTTTTTTACACTTTTATTTACTTATTTTGTTGCCTGTTGGTGTGAGGTGTGAGGCAGGGGTGACCACAGTACATGTGTGGAGCTCAGAGGACAACTTCCGGTAGTCAGTTCTCTTCTTCCACCACGTGGTCCCAGGGTTCTAAGTCAGGTCGTGAGGCTTCAGGACAAGAGCCTTTACCCCTGAGCCATCCAACCAGGCCAATTTACAGTTATTGGAGAGAGAAAGAGATACAAATAGGCTAATTTTACTTGATTGCTGCCCTAGCAAAAGGGTTGGTATAGGAGTCAATGGAAATGATCAGTTAAATAAACATGGGATTTTTTCTCAATAGTCTCACTCCAGCCAAGGACCATTAAAAATCAAAAGCAGTTACAGAGAGCCCTCCTGTGCCCTGAGCCAGTTTCTTCTGCACAGCTGCCATGAAGGCTATTTCGGTTCACCTGCTAAGCTGTGCTATACTGACATCACCTCCATGTCAACCTTTCAGTCACTGTGGCTCCTGTTGGCCACTCCAATTAAATCTTAAGAGTTAAGGATGATTCTTTTCACTAAGGAGACCCATTAATGACAAATCCTCCCATTAGTGGAGGAGAGAATTGAAATATCCCTTAGATTCCCCGTGTTAATGACAATCAACACTAATTTTAAAAAATGCTTCTAGCCCTCTCGTGATAGGCAAGGCAAGTGGAGCAGGGTGACGCTGTGTGAGGGAGCCAGGGCTCCCTCCCTCAGGCACCATCATGTTACTCGTGTACTCTCTGTTTCTGCAGAAACAGAACCAGCCATTTGGCAGCACCTCAGTGGGGCTAGACCGTGAAGGTGAAAATAGCTCTGATAAGCAAGTGTACAGGCTGATGCTGATCACGTGGAAGAAAAACCTCGTTTTTACAAACCATGACAAAGACAAGGTCTGAATTTTCATTTCCTAGAGTTGAGTGGGCACTTTGGTCTAGCCCAGTCTGGCTCCTCTTTCTGGGATGATTTTACCTTCCTAGTATTTCTCTGAAAAAGCATGGACCCTCCGGTAGCAATCGGAATCTCCAAACTCTACAGGGGTGGGTGGTTTGTACCACTTTCCCTAGATTCTCTTTGACTTTTCTCCCTTGTTTTTTTTTTTTCTTTTTTTTTATGTTTGCATACTTTGAGTTTAAGACAGAAACTATCTGATCCAATTATTGTTTTCTCCCATTCCTCACAGAATGTGTAGCACACAGTAGGACTTAATTAAGTAATTAACCATAATTAACTACTTTGCTTCTAAGCCCAGCTTATGTTGATGTCATAAGACTGTGTTTCTGGGGAAGGAAGTCTTACTGGCTGCATTCTCTGACCCTCAGGTGCACGGAACTACAGAGACCATAGCTTTGCAAGTGTGTGAGAGTCTGTGAAAACTGTTGCTGTCTAAAGACATTGTGAGCTCACCAGCCAGGAGCACTTTGCACCAGGGTGTAGAGTTTTCCTGCTACATTTAATTAAAAGATCATTTTTATGACAATATCATACAAGGGGTGATAAAAGGATCATAAATTGCTTCATGAGGTCACCAAGAAAGTTCTAATGCCCCATTAGCTTTCATTGTCCTGTTCCTAGATATCAACACTCACTTTTATCACAAAGTACATAAAGCAGATTGGCCTTTGGGGATGCAGTACACAAATGCACACCCCCACCCCCACCCTGCCAAACTGCACCGAGCGCATTTCACATCCTAAACTTATTACTGCCAAGGCAGATATAAAATGTGAGTGATACGTCATGTGCTATAAAAGGATGAGGCTTTGGAAGATAATCACCAGTCAGTGCTTTGATCTCTAGAAGCTAACACGTTGTTGAGGAAATACCGCAACTTCAACCTCTTGGTTTTCAATATAGAATTATAATTCAAGACACACCTTGGGAAGCTGTATAAAGATAAGAGACCAGGGAGCAGGGATGGTCTCTGCTTGGTACAACCCCTGTGTTTATCACAGAGCCTAGAAGGGAACCTTACTTTGGTTTTGTTATTTATGGAGCTATAGATGAGCCTGCAAAGATTCATTCAATCACGGTCATTAGTAAATGGTTTTTTGCAGTGGGGGTGAGGTAGCTCAGTGGGTAAAGCACTTGCCCCCAAATCCAAGTTCAGACCTGAAACCCATGAGGTAGAAGGAGAAAAAGCAGCTTGTGCAAAGCTTGTGCAAATTGTCCTCTGACTGCCGTGCAAACACCATGGCGCCTGTGCACTTGCAGGTGCACACACACACACACACTCAAACGTGTGTGTGTGTGTGTGTGTGTGTGTTTGTGTGTGTGTGTGTGTGTATTGCACAAGAGTGGAGGATAAGTAAATGCAACATTTTTAAGACAGAAAGCTTTTATACAGGATCAAAGCAAGGTCCATAAAATGCCAGCCATGGGTTTACAGAGGGGCGCCAGGTTCACCTGAAGTGACTGAGCTCTCTGTCACCTTTACTTTGGCTTGGACATGCCTCCTTAGTACTCACAAAACTCACTGAGTGGAGCAGCTTTCAGATGCCAGGGCGCCAAGTGGCTCCACAAAGCACTCGTGCCTAGAACTCTATAAGGTGGTTTTATTAAGACCTTCATTGAAAACCTTGATTTTTTTAATCACCTGGTTTGCTGTTCTTTCCAAAGGAAATGGCCAGCCAAAACTGTCTGTATGTGACAAGAAGATAAAAATTTCAATTAAGCTCAGTGCTATCATAAGCGGGCCACGTGAGAAAGCTTGGGATAATCCACGTTACATATTGATGTCTATCAGCCTCGAGACCACAGCCATGATTCATTCCAGGTCCCTTTTGTAGGTTTGGCAGACACTGCACCCAATAAAGGCCTAATTGTATTAATTTATGCCCTATCAATTATACATTCAAATTCCCCAGATAGCTTGTCAGATTTTATTCACTATTTTCCAAAATATACGCCTATTACAGCTACTGTGCATATAGTCAGAGTGTCAGCAGTGGAGATTTAAAGAATACTATTTAAAAGACGAGGGCTTCCTTGATTTATAAATGTTGCATTATATGCCCTACACAGCTACCGTTAGAATCAGAAGCAGTAGGGAGAAGGACATCGCATGAAGGACTTTCAAGAAAGCAAGGGGCAGGGACCACTTCACTCCTTTTGTTCTGTTTAAAGCATTATTTTAATCAAATACCCTTTTGTCTATCTGTAACTTACCTCAGATGCTGTTAGTGGAAGCAATTGTTTGTTTTGTCCCTTAAGATGCCTTACATGAATAAGACTTAATAAGCCAAATTCGCCTTCTCTTTTTGTACTGTGGCTGGAGGTCTTGTGAAGGTCTTTCAAGTATCTTTAGGGATGATATCCGAGGTGTGTGTCTCCAGGCAGACACGGGTGCCTGGAAGTGACAAGAGAATCTTTTTACACAGGCAAAGGGACCTGGGAGACAGAAATATGATGGGCTATTCTACCTTTAAGGGTAGTTGAAATTGTCAGATACTGAAAGTTGGGCTGTTAGTTAGCCTGGGCCAGAAGTTAAGTGCATCAACTCTAACTCCACCTCCTTCTGCTTTTCCATTCTCCGGGTCAGCTCTCCAGCAGTCTGTATTTGCATGACATCACCCTCTCCTAGCAAACAGCTGGCTTTGGTGCCTGCTGTGATTCTGAAGACTGAAAGGAGGACTGAAAAGAAAAGCGGTTTCTGTGAATGAACCAAGTGGTCTCCCACACTTTGCAGAAGGAAGAAAAACTTGGAGCCATGCAAACTCCATGGGTCATTCTTGACCAAAATCAGATTTATGAATGGCGGTGAAGTCCCGGTGGGAAATGCATGAAAAGGGTTGCTGTTGTGGATCTCGTTAAGCGCCCACAGCTAATAGTGGAGGCCACAGAACAGGAAAACAAATCTCACTTTGTTGAGAAGACCTGGAAAACGGTCCAAGGGAAGTGACCTTGAAGCTCAGCATCGAGTAGGAAGAAGAGTGACCCAAAGCCATCCGTTACCTCCAATCTTGAAAACTATAAACTCACAAGGACAGAGAAAATAAGAGAAGGAATGACAGCAAATGCACTGGTGGCTGGAAGTTATTGAAGCTTTGAACTCACATAAACGCAGAGGATATGATAAGGCCTCTATGGGTACTGAACCAGGACAGCCTGTATAAGGTGCCAGCTTTAGAGTTTGAGTGCGAGCGCTGCACAGAACCGTGTGTTGAAGGCTTGGACCCTAGCTGAGCATCACTGGGAAGTGACTGAGACTTTAGGGAGAGATGCCTACTATGAAGTCCTTTACTAGAGGCTCAGAGACATGGAGGCCACTTTGTCTTAAACTGTAAACTCCTGAAATATAAGCCAAGAGCTCTTTTCTCTTTATTAGTAAACCCTGCTGGGTGTTCCATTCCAAGATGGAAACCTGACTCCGTCAATGGGACTGTGACACAGGAATGGCACATGAACCGGTTATGGACAGTACTGCATAACCAGGCCTCCCATCTTCTGGAGTTTTTCTGAGGAATCATACAGCATCAACTCAGAGTGTGCCAGAGTGTTGTTTACTCATTGCCTGATCCCGCAGCTGTGAAAAGCCACTCTCAGGAATGTGGAAACTTTTGCTTTTCTAGGTTGCTACCCAGAAAGGTCTTGTGACTAAAACCTGGCTCAGCAAAGCAAAGAGCAACCTAGACAAAAGCTTGATTTTGGGTATAGACAACATACCCGAACTCTCCATCTCTGCCCTGGAGTCAGTGAGATCATGCTTTGTGGCCCACAGTGGCTCACAAGTGTTATGGGCATTAAAAAAACAAAATTGGAAGCAGGATTCTGTTTGCTGTAGGAGTATCAACCATCACAAAACTGGATCCCATCACAATCGCCAGGACCTCTGAAGGCAGGCGAGGTGGGAGGCAAACTAGCTCACAGAGCCGGACTAGAAAGGCTGTGGAAGGAATCTTCACTACCACAGCATCCCTTTCCAGTCAAAACATCTCCTCTCCCTGCCACAGGGTAGACAGAGACTACAGAGGGAAGCAGCCATTACAAACCGAACTGATAATGGAACTGGGTGAACTTCCTCCCAACTAGTCTGGCTTCCTTTTGTCTTGTTCCTCTTGAGATCTCTGAGTTTCTCTAGCTTTCCTCCTATTTCCTCCCACTTTTTACTTTACAGAGTTCTGTTAGCCACTTACTGTGAAGCCCAAATGAGCTTGCCTATGGGTGTGGCCAGGGCTTATCACGCACCACTCAAAGGCTTCCTAAGATCTTTCCCGGCCCTGTGGGAAGCAGAGTCTGCATAGTGGCCCTTTCAGCAAACACCTTGTCCTTTATTTGATGGATAAACCTCAGAGAATTTCATTCCTCAACTGTGTCACAATCCTCCCCAACTAGCTATCCGCTATCCGCAGACCTGAAAATATGTATTACATCCTTAAATGTATCACTGGATGAGAACGGGCGGTTCCTGTGCTCAGAAGGAAAAAAAACAAAGTTTTGAGTAGCCTTTAACATTGCCTCTGCATGGGGACTTTGGCCAGACGCCAATATCAGTGTTTTAGAGTCTTAGGAATTCTCGTCCCCTGCACTCACCCATGAATTTCAGTTGCACTCTTGTGTGTTTGCACTTGATTTTTGAGATACAGACTCACGGTATCCAGCCTGGCACCTGAAAGCTCTCTACTGGCTGCCAAGACAAGGGACTTTCCCCAGAGTCCAAGAGAGGAAGTGGATGAATGCTGGCATAGAATACAGGAAACAGGGATTGGTTCATTTTACAGAGTGGGTGGCCAGACAAATGAATCTGATGCAAAGAGGAAGGAGAAAGTGTAGATGAAATCATTATTCCTGGAAAGTTGAAATCTTGGATCTAATGGATCCAGTCATGATGGGCTCAGTGGGAAAGAAAAGGAAAAAGATGGGAAAGATATGTCTTAGCTCTTGTCAAAATAGGTGAATACCACCTGCTCAGTCTATATAGCATTGCCTGTACATCCATGATCTCAGGCTGTCCACTTGGTGGTACTGGACAACCAACTTAGTGCTCTTCCCTGAGGGAGACCACTTCTCCTGCTCTCAGCATCCCCAGTTACCTGGAGTTCTTTGTCTAGGGTTGACTCTCCAAGAGCCTTCTGACTCTCTGTGTGAACAACATTAAAGAAAAAGAGGCCATGAATTTGAGAGGCAGCAAGAGACCTGAAGCACAGGAGACGTTAGAGGGAGGAAAGGGAAGGAGTAAATTATATAATTATAACTTCAAAAAACAAAAAATGATATAAAAATAAATATCATATATACCCTGGTGACTTAAATAAGAAAATGGTTTCTTGGTTAGGACAGCTTTATCTCAGGGGCCGCCCATGATGGGATCTAGTGAGAGCCTTCTCCCTTAGCGCCGAGTCTCATGTCGAGAATGTCATAAGCTACAGTATCTCTTCCTCTAGTAACATGGGAATTAATCTCATCACAGGGGCCCCAACCTTGAGTCCTCCCCTAACACCATATTATTGGGGGTGTGTTAGTTGGGGTTCTATAGGGGAACAGTACTGATAGGAAGAATGTATGCATGAATGGTGTGTAAGAGAATTTATCAATTGTTTATGTCAAAATAGTAACAATATAAGTCTCACACCTGAAAGGCAAAGGACCCTGTAGCTTCTCAGTCCAAGAGGCTAGATGCTTCAGAAGTCACAACCTGGCACCAAAAATCTAGAGAGTTCCTAGAGGGTTACTGGTCCTCAGTCAACAACAGAAAGCCTGAAAATGTTAGTTCTGACTTCAAGAAGGAATCATCATCATTCCCGTCCCCATCACCATCATCATGGTCACTGTCAGCAGCAGCAGCAGCAACAACAGCAGCAATGGGGTGAATAACTTGGCAGCAAGAGGGAAGGCCAAGCAGGGGAAAGCCTTTGTGTCTTCGCTGCCCCAGAAGGTGCTGCTGGCATCCATCAAGACAGTTCCTCCAGTGAGGCTCCTTGCTCAGGAGATTCTAATCTGTAGACACTGACATTGCAATCAACCATCACAAGGCAAGAGAGCTTCACTATATGCGTTCCGAGGAAACAAAACATTCAATCCACAACGACAGGTCAGCTGGAAAGAAAACCAGTCCATGAGTAGGGTTGAGTCTATGACAGAAGGACATAAAGTACACAAATTTCCCTTCTGTTTCTAGTTTTCAGAAGGCCTGAAGTGAGGTGCCAGGGTTCTCGTTCAGGCACCATCATTACCACCTCAGTCACAGCCCTGAGGAGAGCAGAAAGGAACTCCATCGTGTACATATTCTTACAGAGACAGTAACTTTACCTCATATCTAAAAGTCAATTATTTTCCATTAAAAATAGTTTTCTAGTCTCTTACCAAGTGTTGTTTTTTCAGACTTCATATAGAATTCAGGTGAACTGGGCTGATTCAGTGTAGTCAGGCTTCAAAGTTTCCACAATAGGGCACACTCCTTGCTAGGTTTTAAGACTTTTTTCACAACTGGTATTTGACTATTCGAAGGGAGACCTGAATATGAGCAAGATGACAAGCCAGTCACAGACTAGGGGACAGTAAGTGACACACTGAGGACAGAAGGAAGCAACCACCTCAGAGAATGCCTGCTCAAGAGACTTTCAATTTGAAGCCTCAGGGAAAAGGAGAAGCCTGCCCTGTCCAGATCAGAGATGTAGAGAACATTCCAGAATTAGTCTGGCAAGCTAAGGTACAGCATATTAACCGTAATTAATAATAATGTATTAATATTCAAAATGTGATAAGAGAATAGGTTTCAAGTCTATTGTCATACCCCTCTAGATGTACCTGACCTTGACTGAGCTCAGAAGACAAACAAGGTCAGATCTGGTTAGTACTTGGGTGGAAAATAGACCTTAAATGTTCTATGTGCACATCACAACTCCTGTATAGAAAGCTAAACATGGCAATGGGTGTCTGTAACCATTGTTCTGGAGACAGAGAGAAGGCTTCCTGGAGCTACTTCCTAGAGCGTGCAGCCAGTTGGTGAGCTACAGATTCATCTAAGCGATTCTGTCTCACAAGTAAGATGAGGAAGAATAGAAGACATCCAAAGCCAACCTCTGTCCTCCACATGCACACGGACATGGACGCACCCCCCCACACCCATGAACACAGCCCCACTACACATATCCAGAATATTCTAGTTGAGGATGCAGCAGATTCTCCAATAGCTTGTCGAATCAAATTACAGATACACTTTGATTTAAGAGGGCAGGTGATGGGGCATTGCTGGTTGGGGAGGCTCTCCATGTCTGTTTGGGTGGGGGTGTGAGGGAACCATTGTATTTCTACCTAATATTTCTGTAAACATAAAACTCCTCTAAAAAAATTCAGCCAAAAGGGAGTGTGAGGTGGGACTGGAGAGAAAGAGAGAGAGAGAGAGAGAGAGAGAGAGAGAGACTGTGGGGAGGGGGATCAGGTCATGCAGAACTTTGAAAGCCAGACTTGTTGTTCTTCCTGTCATTTCTCTGCAACGTAATTTGTGGCAGCTCTCACCAACAGTTTCTCCAAGTCCTAGATTCCGGGGAGTCCTTTGTGAACTGCTTTGGCCAGTAGGTTTTTAGCAAATGTTTGTAACTAGAAAGTGGGACTGACCTTGCTCTTACAGCTTGTTTCTCTGGCTGATCCTTCTATTTCTGAGCCCACCACTGGCAGAAGCCTGGGGCAGCTTGATAGAGGAAGAGAGCAGCTACTCTAGCTGAGTCCCTTTTCATTGACCAACTAGTCAATCACGAGACACATGTGTGTGTGTGGCCATTCTAGACCAGCCAGCCACAACTGAGCACTGAGACCAGAATAACCAGGCAGCATACTCATAGACTAATGAGAATAGACGTATATTGCTGCAGATCACTAAATTGGGGCTGTAATATAACAAAGTAATTAATTCCGAGTGAGGAATACTCAGAAGGGTACTTTGGTGGTTTGAGAGAAAATGTGCCACTCAACGGAGTGGCACTATTCGAGGTGTGGCCTTGTTGGTGGAAGTGTGTTAATGTGGACGTAGGCTTTGAGGCCTCATAAATGCTCAGTCCATTTTCAGTATCTTAGACCACTTTCTGTTGCCTGTGCAAGATGTAAGGACTCTCAGCTCCAGCTTCAGCACCATGTCTGCCTGCATACTACCGTGCTGCACCATGATGGTAATGGACTGAACCTTTGAAGTGTAAGCCACCACAATGAAATGTTTTCCTTTATAAGAGTTGCCTTGCTCATGGTGTCTCTTCACAGCAATAGAAACCCTAACTAGGACAGGCACTGAACAGAGCGATGACCTTATCAGATTGGCATGAATGCCTTTGAAAATCACTGCAGCAAAGCTTTTAAGATGGCTCAGTGGGTAAAAGTACTTGTCATGCAATCCCAAAGACCTGAGTTCAATTCCTGGATCTCATCCTGAAAGCAGAGATCAGCTTCTGGCCTTCACATGCAAACTGTGGCGTGTGCATGCATTCAGTCTTCTACATACAATGACAATAAACAAACTTTTTAAAAACATGATCACTGCAGCCCACAAAGTAGAGGGCAGATGGTGCCCTGACAGTGGAAGCCCAGACACTGCTGGGACGGTGACAAAGTTCAGATAGGGATGATGGTGGAGGCATGGGAACATCCGTAGTAGCTGCTATTGATCTTTTTTGGTTTTAAGATTTTATACCTTGTGTATTTGTTGATAACTCTGAAGCCTCTATGACCTGGACCTCCTGCCCATTGCCCACACTCCGTCCCTGTGCCTTTTGGAAAGCTCCACTGAGATGTTAGTCAGTGCTCCCCCATCCCATGGAATTCTCAAGACCTCTGCTTCCCATAGGCTTCTCATCCCCTGCTATTAACCATCCTGAATTTGCATCTGCTCCAGCCAAATGTGTTGGGGCTTTCTCTGATACCTCGCCCACACACCCCACATCCCATCTGTCATTAGACCCTGATGGCTTGACAGTCGCAGCATGTAATGACCGTTCTGATCCAAGCCACCACACTTCCCATCTGCATCAATCCATAGCCCCTGACAGATTGCTCTGCCTGCTTCCGCTATTACCAGCCATGTCTGATGTTAACTGCAGTACACCTTGCTACGAACAACCCAAACTTATGCTATGGTTACTTGTTTGTTATTGAAGTAAAAAAAAAAAATGTTCAATTCAGTTTCTGCAGGTCAGGAATCTGGGGACAGGTTATCTGAGTCTGTTCTGTACTTCAGAGCTGGTCAAGGAATCAGCCGGTGCTTCAATCTTGTCTGATGTTTGTGGTCCTCATTCAACATTAAGGGTGTTTGTGATGCTCAGTTCTAAAGTCCCTGCTTCTTGCTGATTGATAGCCAAACCCCATTCTGAGTTCCCAGGCTTCCCTACTCCCAACCACGCGGCCCTCACTTGAATTTTACAATGTGACCCTTTACTTACTTCCAGGCCAGGCACTGTGCTCGTGCTGTGGCTGCTTCTCTGATGAAGGTCCTGCCTGTTTAGCTCAAGATCAGCCTCTCAGTAATCTTATCATAGAAATGACACCAGGCCATAGTCACAGGCCCTGCCCACATTTAAATGAGGAGGTTTACAGGATTTATACAGGGTGTGTACACCAGCGGTTGGGATTCTTGGGGCCACCTGGAACCTTACCTTCTGAAGCAGTTTCAGCTGTGTTCTCAGAAACACACATAGGAAATGATGTGACTACAAAGTTTTGTATCATGCAAATGAAGCAAGACTCAGAAAGACAAGTATTGCATGGGTTTTTTGTAGAGGAAGATCATACATTTAAGACTGTGTTGTGTGGGTTAGGTCACAAAACTAGGGGATCGTGAGAGGGGAGGAAGAGATTCTGAGGGAGGTGGAAAGTGGATATGGTAATGAAACAATACCTATGAAAAAGGGGAGGGGCAACCAGAGGGGGAGGAGGAGGGGGAGGGGGAGGGGGAGGAGGAGAGGTCAGTGAGGCTGAAAAAAATTGCTCTTTTAAAGGTGTGTGTGTGTGTGTGTGTGTGTGTGTGTGTGTGTGTGTGTGTGTGTGTGTTGGCATGAATTCGCATCCATGTGTTCCAATGGAGGTCAGAGACCTACTTGTTGGTTCTCCTCCCACCGTTTGGATTCTGGGAATTGAAGTCAGGTTAAAATCCTAAAAGGCTTGAAGGATTTATCTGAAACCCATTGTTTACTATGTTAGCCTAAAACAATGATAATTAATGAAAATGAACACCCCCCTGAAAATCATAAAATAGTATTGCTTAAAAACAAATGAGTTAATGCCAATCCTATGTTCAAAACTCCCCAATAATATCTCATGTCAATGAAAGAGAAAAATGTAGCCTGTACTGGGGTCTTACATCATTAGGTTGCCTGAGCCCCTTCCACCCTCTCTGGTTCACATCACAAATGTCTTGGCTCTTCCCTGTTTCAGCACCAGCTGGCATCTTTCCCCAGACCACACTCCCTCCAGAAACTGGCATGCTTTGCTCTCACGTATTAGTTAATATTGTTTTATTTTAATTCCATTTTTAAGGAGGGGAGGATCTTTTTCTTTGGATGCAGCCCTCGTTCTGGGAGGCATGGCAGCAGGGATGTGAGGTGGCTGGTCACTCGGCATCCTCAGTCAGAAAACCCACGAGTGTTACTTCTGCTCTTGATCTTTGCAACACCAATGATTTTAAAGGACATCGTGTCAAGTGAACTAAATAGGCAGAGAAAGGACAACACCACCTATTTTAGAGTCTTAAACCAAAGCCAACCTGAAATAGACAGTAGGGACCGTGGTTACTGGAGAGGGTCGGGAGATGAGGACAAAGGGCTACAGTTTGTGGGATAAGTAAGTTCTAGAGTTCTCATGTCCAACATATGGACTAAGGTTGACCTTGTTCTGCAAAAAGAATTTGCTACAAATGTGGATTTTTTTTGATGCCTTCACCACACACACAGGAAAAGGTAACCGAGAGATGTTAATTTGCTTCTCTGTGGTAATCATTTCACTATGCATATGTAAATCAAAGGGCTGTTCACCGTAAATGTATGCAAAGTAAACCAAAGGGAGCTTCTTAGAATGTGAAAAGGAAGATGAAGAAGAGGGGGTGGGAGGAGGGGAAAGGAGAGGGAAGAGTCGGGGGGGGGGGGAAGGGAGGAAGGAGAGGAGGAAGACGTGGAAAGGAAAAGAAGGAAGGAAGGAAGGCAAGAAGGAAGGAGGAAAAGAAGGAAGGAAGGAAGGAAGGAAGGAAGGAAGGAAGGAAGGAAGGAAGGAAGGAAAAGTGAAGAGTGGAAGGAGAGGGGAGGGGTGGGTAGAGGAGAGAAGGGGACAAAGAATCCATGAAAGGATCTCAGGGGCATTGCAACAAATCAACAAAAGTCAGTCACAGCACATACATACTATACAAACCCATTTATTTTTAATTTTTATTTTATGTGTATGGCTGTTTTGCATGTGTGTACATCTGTACCGTGAGTGTAGGAGATGATGCAAGAGATGGACAGTGGAGGCTATCAGATACCCCAAGACTGGAGTTAGAGATGGTTGTGAGCTGCCGTTTGGGTACTGGGAACCAAATCCATATCCTCTTCTGCCAGGTTCTTTGGAAGAACAGCCAGTTTTCTTAACCACCGAGCCAATTCTTTAGCCCCACAAAAACCCATTTTTAAAGTAACAAAACTTTACAGATTACATAGAAAGTTTGCAGAAGTTGGTCTTGGAGGACTCTCAACTGAGAAAATGCCTCCAACAAATTGGTTTGTGGTAGGCAAGTATGTAGGGACATTTTCTTGATTAATGGCTCATCTGGGAGAACACAGGTAACTGCGGGTGGTGCCACCCCTGGGCAGGTGGTCCTGGGTTGTGTAAGAAAGCAGGCCGAGCAAGCCATGGGAAAGAAGGAAGCCAGTAAGCAGCTCTTCTTCATCTCTGCTTTAGTTCTTGCTTTCAGATTCCTGGTTGAATTGTCCTTCAAAGATGGACTGGGACAAGAAAGTATAAATCAAATATACTCCTCTAAAAAAATGAGTTTGGTCTTGGTGATTATCACAATAATAGAAAGCAAAGTAGGAGAGAAGGTGACTTAATTAATAGTTTGTTTTTTGTTATGTCTCAGTCCTTGCTTATGTTATGCAACATGTTAGACAAAGGAAGACATACAAGTGGGTGATAATGACTGAGTCCCCCCTCCCAGGAAGATCTGTCTGATGTGGGTCAGGTCATAGGACCCACCTTGCAGGTCATCAGTTCTCACTGTGATGATGGCACCATGTGAGCTGTGGAAAGGAAATCAGGCACTGGTCCCAACCTATAAATACATTCCTTTAAAGACAGAGATATTGACCTTGTGTTAGTCTTCAAGGTCTGAGGACAGGAATATTTTGGCTCTGATTTTACAGGACTTCGGCTCCTAACAACATTAAATCTTTTCCTAAGCAAGAAAAATGATGTGGGTCAATAATAATTAGAGTATCAAGGCATGACTCAGGACTCAGGATTAATAAGCCAACGGAAAGCCAGCCTCCTTTTGATAGGTGTTTGGTGAAGCTGAAAATGGCAGGAAGAGAATCTTGCTGATGACGACACAGCAGAATATAATGAAAGAACTGAGTCTCCATTGCAAGGAGCTACTGGCACTGCTTTGTGATTTTTCTGAGACTCAGATCAACTCCTGTAGCTTTCTCCTGTAAGAAGACAAGGAGGGGAAACATAAGATCTGTGAAGATGGCTAAACTTGGTGGCCTCCGTTTGCATCCCTGGAACCCATGAAAGCTGGACTCAGAAACTCAAGTGTATAAACCCAATTTTCCCATCTGGAACTGGGAGGCAGAAGCAGAGGATCCTGGGAAGCACAAAGGCCAGCTAGTCTGGTGTCCAAGTCCAGAATGAGAATGAGACCCCATTTCAAACAAGGCAGAAGGTGAGAGCAGACACCCAAGATTGTGTTTGACCTACGTACACATTGTGACTTACATGTACTTTTACTTAAACACATAGAGAATATACAAACACACCACACACATGCACATGCATGTGCTTGCACACGCAAGCACACACATGCACACACCATTTCATAGGTAAGACCCCTAGACCCAGAGAGTATCCTATCTCAACTGGAAGAAGGAGTGAGGAGGGGTGGGACATTAGATCATTTGCTCCTTTCCTTTTAAAACCTGGCTGGATTTTGAACAGCAACAGAATATCCACACAGTCTGAGTATCTTCCACAAATTATTTATGAACTTAAAACAGTAACTTTATAATAGAGTATAATAGAGAAGCCTGGCAGACACAGCCGACCCCATCATCAGAGTTGGATTTACCAGTATGGGGACAAGTATCCTGTGACTGCTGACTGCTGATATAAAGACCCTGGGAAGGACACAATGTCATTTATGGGGTGGCTGCCAACAGCAAAGAAGCAACAAGCCATGGCACAGAGCTAGGCTGAGAGGCACTACACACAAGTCAGGGCCTGCAATATTTGAAGACATGGAGGTCGACATTGGTGAAGGGAATGATCCAGATTAAAAGACACTATAGATGTTAAACTGCTTACGAGGATTTGTGGTCCAGCATTCAATTCCGGACTGCAGGAGAAAGAAGAATGCTGTGAAGGACACTACTGGTACAATTGACATCATTTGAAAATGGACAGTGGAGTACATAATACGATTATAGTCCACAACACAATTAAGTTGTCCATCTTTGTGAGAGCTGTTTCTGATCATATTGCGTATTAGACTCTGAATATATAAGAAATGTCCTTGTTCTTAGGTACATATTCATATGGAAAGTGATACAGTGCTTACAAAGATCAAGTAGTCTATTAAAGGGTGTGTGTGTGTGTGTGTGTGTGTGTGTGTGTGTGTGTGTGTGCGTTGTATGGGAGAGCCCAGCCCACTGGGGGCAGTGCCATCCCTATGCTGGTGGCCTTGGGCTGTGTAAGAAAGCAAGTTAGTAAGGAGTTTTCTCCATTGGCTCTGCTTCAGCTCCTGCCTCCAGGTTTCTGCTGTAAGGTCCTGCCCTGACTTCGATCGATGGCACACTCGGTTTCAGGCTGTATAAGCAAAGTGAATCCTTTCCTAATCTAAGTTGCTTTTGGTCATAATGTTTATCTCAGTTACAGAAAACAAACTAGAACAAGGAGGAAGGCAAAATTTCCTTGTGCTATTGCTTTTAGTTGATCTTCTTCTTCTTCTTCTTCTTCTTCTTCTTCTTCTTCTTCTTCTTCTTCTTCTTCTTCTTCTTCTTCTTCTTCTTCTTCTTCCTCTTCTTCTTCTCCTCCTCCTTCTTCAAATGTATCTCAAGTTTTCCAGGGTGGCCAGGATCTCACTATGTAGCCAAGGGTGGCCTTGAACTTCTGAATCTCCCTTCTCCACCTCCTGAGTGCTGGCGGTTGTAGGGTGCCCCACTGCATCTTTGTTATTGTTTGTTTGTTTTTACACTGCTGAGGATGGAAGGCAGGGCCTCACACATACTAGGTAACATTCTACAAACTGAGATGCATTCATGGCTTCCTTCTGTTCTTCTGTGTATTCCCCCTAACTCCAAAATTAAATCAAAATTTCAAATTTAGACACTACGTGCTTGGCATCGAGGGCTCATGGATAGGCTTGCTTATCTACTTTGGATCAAATGAGGACAGACATTTTCCTCAGCCTTTGGTTCCCTTAACTCCCCCCCCCCCGTCAGTTTCAACATCATGATTTTGGATACTAACAAAGGTTGGTACATAGGCTGTGAGGAGAGCATTCAGAGGAGACTCAGAACTAAGTCTGTACATGGCTTTTGAACGAAATCTGGAAGGATGGAGACAGCTGAGACTCTCTTGCCCTCTGTCACCTAAAGCCCCCACCAGTGGGAGACAGCAGAGGTGGCTGCTGTCAGGGCTGGTTGGGGAGAAGCTGCAGTTTCACTCTGTGTCCCCACAATGCAGAGAGGCTTCTGCTGCTGTCGGCCCCTCCCATTTCAGCATCCTTGGGGTTTGCTGTCCTAGGCACTTGTTTTAGATCTTCAGTCCCCCCAGGGTAGCAGTGGCTGCCCACAGCTGCCAGTCACCAGCAGTTTCCTAGCCATTGCTGATGTCCCAACTGCTCACTTTTCTGAACATAGTGTCTCACTGGATTATTTTCAGTCAAACTTGAAGTGTGACTTGATTGGAGTCTTCTAACACACAGATGTGGCTCAAACAGAGACGATGGGGAAATGGTAGGAGATAAGGCTTCTGCAGCAGGGGCTGGACCAAAAGAGGCCAGCTTTGCCTTGTGTCCTGTGATATCAACAGCCCAGACCTCACAGCCAAGACAGCACTTGATAGAGGAGAGACCTGAGCTGTGTGACCTTGGTGAGAGACTTCATTTGCCTGACCTGATTCCTCATTTATGGAAAGAGATTAACCTCGCAGGGTTAATGTGAGGTGTCCATGGGCAGAGAGCAGCCTCACCTCCGTTCATGACTGTAGCTCTGTTTCTGGGAGCCTCCATCCTTAGTGCATCTGACTGTGACAGCCGCCGCTGCTGGCCTGTCCCTTCTCCAAATGTCTGGGGCTTAAATCCTAATCCGGAGTTAATTTTACATCATGTCTGTTTCATGTGTGTATCTGCACGTTGATTTGTTATGATTCTCCAACTAAATTTTAAACTATTTCTGAAAGAACAGTGCCTTTCATGCCACTGAACTACTGGGAAATGCTTAGGACTGATAAGTGAAGATGAGTGATTTTTGAGTTATAGCATTTAAGCTTAGTTCTTTATATTCGCCTGGCCTCTCTGCCCTCTCTGACCTCTCTGCACCACCAATCTAAATCCAGAACAAGGGAAAATTCTTTCCATCTTTTATTTAGTCATTCAAATGTACATTTTGACTCTTTATTATTTTAGAAACAATCTTATTTTACATATCAATACCAGTTCCCTCTCCCTCCCATCTTCCCATGCCTCCCACCAATCCCCCAACCCACCCTTCACCCCCTCCCCAAGGATAGTGAGGCCTTCCATGGGGAATCATCTAGGTCCATCACATCCTTTGGGGAAGAGCCTAGACCCTCTTCTGTGTATCTGGGTTGCAATAGTATCCCTCCATAGGGAATGGGCTCCCAAAGTCCATTTGTGCACTAGGGATAAAGACTGGTTCCACTGTTAGAGGTCCCATAGACTGCCCTGGCCTCCTCGCTGGCACCCACATTGGTTCGGTCCAATGCTGGTTCCCCAGCTTTATGACTAATGTCTCTGTGCCTTTACTAGGTCAGGTCACTGTTTTTGTGGGTTTCTCCAGCAGGTCTTGGCTTGACTCTTACTGTATCAGCAACTATTGGTTGATATTTCAGATCTGTTTCATTAACTAAAATCATTTAGAAATGAGACATCTGGATTGGGTATATATTTTCTAAATTAAGCAACATGTATGAGCCAAGGGTGATGCTACTCACCTTAAATCCTAACACTCAGAATGCTAGGGATGGATGAATGTGACTTCAAGACCAGCCTGAAATATACCAAAAGACATGTAAAAGGATAGCAACATGTGTGCATTCAGAAAGGGATCTAGGCAAGATTGTGAAGAGAAGTAAGACAGTGCTGTAACTTTTGGCCCAGCAGCCCCTTTCTGTGATTGGGTATATCTGCACAAACAATCCCTCTCTGTGATTGGGAATATTTACATAGAAGGTCCTGCTCTGAAATTCGGAGTACTCGATAGAAGGTTCCTTTCTGTGCTTAGAGGAATTTGGGCAGATAAGGGCCTCTCTGTAGTTGAGTAAATTTGCTCCTTCTACTGGAAGTTGTTTCTCCATCTCTCTCTCTCTCTTTCTCTCTCTCTCTCTCTCTCTCTCTCTCTCTCTGTCTGTCTATCTCTCTCTCTGTCTCTGTCTCTTTGTCTCTCTGTCTCTCTCTCTCTTTTGCTCCTCCATACAGTATAGCATAGGACTTTTCCATTGTACAAAAATTCACTTAAAGAGAAATGAGTTTATTTTAAAATAAACTGAATAAGGACCTACATTTCCATATCGCTTGATAATCTTCTCCCATTGTCTCATTTTCGGTCAATGCTCAGGGAACTGAGGTGGCCGGCCATTGAATATGAAGATTATCCCTCACAAGCCAATGCAGAAGCACAAGGTTCCCTTTGCCAGATGCTGTGACCGCCACTCATACACTCTAGGCACAGCCTGGTTTTCATAGTTTTCCTAGATAAGAGAATGAGAAAACATTTGGCTCAGACACCTGATTGGCTCTGCACACATACAGTAATTACTAAAAACTAGTGAGACCTCAACTATCTCACCCCTTCCCATGCTGAAGACACTGAGTAAAGGATTACCCTAAACCTGCAGTCACCCTGGACTCCAGAAACAGTAAATAGTGCAGGATTGAACCATTCCAAGATGAGAGCAATTATCTCTGATGGAAATGTAACAGCCAGAAGCAGGTCATCTTCAAGGAACCAGATTTGTCCCCTCAGGTGACGGCACTGATTTTAGATGAACAGTTTCTCAGTCTATTTTGCATGAGAGCTGAGACAAGTAGACCACATTTGGACCACGTCTTCTTAGTTGTGCAAACCTTTTGCCCCCAGTCCCAATTCTTCTATTTAAACTTAAATCCCTTGTAAGAACCCTGAGAACTCAAGGGCACTGGAGGCTTTTATTTGCTCCTGTTCTTAGCCCTGGATTAAGTATCTTCTCCCTGCTTCCAGCTTCACTCATCTCTAATTGGCTCATTGGGATAGAAGCCAATCTTAGCTTGTTGGGGCTCCAAGAGGCGTGGCTTCTGCCCTAGATCGCTGGTTACAGGAGACAAGAAGCTACTGGGACTTCTCTTGTCTTGTGGGTGGCCTTAGCTAGAGGATGATGTACATGCTCTGGTGTGGGCTCAAAGAGGGTGACGGAGATGAGCAGTTTCTCCAGCAGTGAACACACATGCACTGCCTAACACATCATGAGAGGGTCTGGTATGGAAATTGCATCTCAAAGAGTGGACAAAGGAGACTTACTTCACGAAGATTGTCAGTTTCACAGAAAGATACAAAGGGCCTCGGAGAAGCCATTAGGGAGTCCGTGCATACTACCCAGCCCCCACACTATGCCTCTGCTTCCTTCAAGGGCAGAGGATGCGTCCTCATTTGTGTTAAGTATTGTTTGGGCTTCATTGTGCAGCATGTCAACTGATATGCTCGATAAAGGCGGGGTTTGGGGAATTCAGAATCTGAACTTTGATTGGCTCACAAGATGGTGGCACTAGGAGAGACAGAAACTCCCCGCTGTTTCCTCCTGCCACCTTGGCTTCAGTCCTCAGGGATTCGACATCCTGATGGCTTCAGTAGTTGTGGTATCATGCAAGCCCAACTACTTCTGAACATGGACGTTCACGTGACTGTTAGGTGAATAAGCATTGGTTACAGTTGTGGAAATATTTGCACATTTTCACCCATAAAGTTTGCAAAATAGAGGCCACTGTTCAAACACTCTGAGCTTCCTAAAATAAACTGTGTAGAGGTGTGTATGCTTGTGTTCACAAGTATGTCGACGGAGGTGGGGGCTGTGATATGGGAAGCCATTTTCCTGGATAAGCTTTAAATAAGAGCAAGTGTTTCGTTTTGTAAACATTAACATGCTGACACACCAGTTCTGTGCTGCTTGTTGGGGAGAGGGAGATGGAGCAGGCTAAGGTCAGGTTCTTTTGGACTTCCCAAAGGGAAGTTAATTTTTGTGTTTTACAGTGAGAGTTTACGACAGCTAGTTTCCACTTGAGGAGTTCCCCTCCCTCTGTTCCTTGATACCTCTGTTTACTTTGAAAACTGCCCAGTGGGCTCAGAGTTATTTCTCATTCATTGGCGTTTCTTGCCCTTAATAAAGTGCAGGAGTTGATCTGGTCCCAGATTTCCTGCAGGGCATGTTTACTGAGCCCACGCATGACTGAGACCACCACATTCCACAGTGGTCAGAGAGGGCCCCAGAAAGCTGATGTCTGATCTACATATACATGCCATGGCACACACATATGCCCACACTCACACACACACACACAATAACAGATAATTTTAATATACTCAACACTATCAAAGCGGAAGTCACACTCGGTGTCACAGCATCTAGGTGGTTTGCTTCACACAACGGACACCTGGGTGAGGTGTGACTCCATCCTGCCATCATACCTCCACAAAGGGACAGGAGCAGTGAATGACAGTGAATGACAAGCTAAAGGCTTGCTGGATTTTACTTCTACATAAATGTCAGAAGCAAGAATGTAGCAGGGGTGTCTGAAGAATCCCCAAAGATGTGCTGCCTCCAAAGCAACTCACTTGAAGGCTGCTGACTGATGATGCTGCAGTTTAAACGGCTTACAAAATGACTTGACTACCTTGTAGTGTTCTTGAGTTGGGTGTCCCTGTTTAACAACGTTTTCTAGCAGAGAACTGTTTGTAGTGATACTGAAGAGATTTCATCCTTGGTCTCTTAAGATGTTAAATGTTGCCCACATTCGCAACAGCAGCCTGGGGATTGAATACAGGTCACTCACGGGAAACAAGAGTGAATCCCTAGTCCCATGTTGAAGGCTTCAGCTCCCATCCTTGTTCCTGTGCTCGGGACTTGAGTGAAGGGCTCCGAGGAGAAAAAGAAAGGAAGGAAGAGTTGTTTTAGGAAAGGGAGAGTGTGACATAGCAGGGTTACAAGTTCAGGATTCCATAGCAAAATGCCGCAGGTTGGTGACTTAAGCAGTGGCAATGTGTTTTCTTGCAGCTTCTGAAGGATGGGAATCCAAGACCAAGGTGCTGTCTAGGCTGGGTTTTAGTGAGAATTCCCGGCTTGAGGATGTCAAGCTTCAGTTTTCTATGTCCTCATGGAGATTCTTCTCCATGTCTGTGGAGACAGAGAGACCTCAGGATGTTAATTTTCTCAGATTAAAACCCCACACTTATGACTTCATCTAGCATTAATTATCTCCCCAAATATCCCATCTCTGGATGACAGTCACGTAGGGTTAGAGGACTTTTGTGCGGATATGATCTAGTCTATAAAAGTCACTATTAAATTTTTAATGAATAAATATTAATTCAAACAATTTTACATAAACCAGATAATAATTCCTCTAACAAAGATCATTTCTACCTACACAGAGAAACCCTGTTTTGAAAAACCAAAAAAAAAAGATCATTTCTATAACCGTAATTTGTTCTAATTCCCCACTTATGTGGCAACTTGGGTACTTGTTATAATTACTTGCTTAGATTTTCTATATAGATACAGTATATCTGTATAATGCATATATATGTATATGTGTGTATATGTGTATATATGTGTATATGTGTGTATATGCGTGTATATGTGTGTATAAGCACATCTAAATATACAATACAAATACAAAGGAAGATATATATATATATATATATATATATATATATATATTTAAATATATCTGTGTATCATCTTTCCATATAATGTTTATTATATTTCTACATGTATATATAAGCATCTACACATATATTGATAAATAGAATTATAAAATGTGTTTATGAGAATTGAAGTTACTTCTATCATTTATACATACCAGTGTGTCAAGGTTGGTTCAGGCCTCACCCTACTCCAACTATCCAATTGTAGTCATTTTCTCTGCAATTGTCAAATGTCCTGGCTCTTTTCCCTCCCTTCCCATCTCCCCTCTCCTCTCCCTCCCCTTTCCTGTCACTTGTTCTGACATGGTAGACTAAACTGCCTTCCCACAGAGTCTGGTAGGTGCTTACTTTTCTCCCATAGTCTAAATCTAAGATGCCAAGGGGAAAGAAAACCAGAGGGTGACAGAGCACATATCCAATTGTCTGCCATTGCCTTGCTCTGTCGCCCACTGCCACCAAGCAACCTACCCAGCTGATTCAAAGCCCCTGGCTTCCCTGTGAGTTATTTCACAGGATTGCTAGGGAGAAATTCTGGAAGTGCCCTACTGTATGTGTTTACCACTCCCAGATTCTGCATCGAATGGAAAGCATGCCAACAAATAGCCAAGTCATGGCCCTTGGAAGCTCTGAGTGTGCCTTTTGAAGAGTGTGTGTCCTGCCTGTGCATTGTTAGATATGGCGTTTTGCTCTGAGAAGTGTGTGTGTGTGTGTGTGTATGAAAGAGAGAGAGAGACAGAGACAGAGACAGAGAGACAGAGAGACAGAGAGACAGAGAGACAGAGAGACAGAGAGACAGAGAGACAGAGAAACAGAGAACACTCCTATTTACCATCTGAGCAATGTAAGGAAAGGTGACTATCAGAGCAGAGCGTGGTTCTTCCAATCCTGCCAGTATGTGTCCTGTCCTTTGTTGTTTGGGGAGACAGCAGTAAGTGTGCGTTCATGCGTCCTTTGCTTTCATCGAGGGTACTGTGTTTTCTTGGCTTTACTGTCATCTTGAGCCTTGTTTTGGAGGGCAGAAGAATGCTTAGGTCATGTTTAGTTTTTATAGCCTCATTTAGTGAAAATGGATCCTCTGGGCCCCGTCTATGCCCGTTGCCTAAATTTAAAGTTCCTTTTCTTGCAGGTGGCTTAATTTATATTTGTTGATGGCGCAATGAATGCAAATAACCACACGGGTGACCTTTAGGAGGCTGTGAGAGCCAAACCAGTTATGCGAATGACTTGAATTCAGAAAAGCTTTTTGACATATTTTTAGCATTTCTACAAATACTCTTTTCTTGAGAAAAGGGTGTTTTTGGAAGTGTATGGAAAGCTCATCCATGGCGAATAGTCCGATATTTCAACATTAACACCATGGCAAGAGGAAAGCTGAGCAGAATTAGAGACACACATGGATCACACACGGGAGTTATGGGTTGAATCCATTTTATCACACTGCTTCATATTCCTGGTAGATGCACACCTATGCCTCAAATGAGAATGTTACTGAAGCGAGTAGGGAATGATGGAAGACAGAAATAAATCATTTCTCACTACCTCAGATCTTTCTCTCCAAAGCTGGCTTCAACTGCTAATGATGAAATCACGTCCGCGCCTGTTTACCACAGAATGGCTGTGTTTGGCTTCTTTTGGTTTGTTTATTTGATTTTGGTTCACGGAGATGGGGTGTCACTATGCAGTCCAGAGTGGCCCTCCCTCCTCAGGCTCCCAAGGGCTGAGGTTATAGGAAAACATTTCTACTCTCCATGTGACTAAACACCTACTGCAAATAGTTTCATTCTTCAAAAACAAAAGTGTCTATTGGAAATCTGCTAATGGTGGCTATGGAGAATGCTCTGTGGTTAAAGCACTTGCTACATCAGCAAGAAGGGCAGATTTCAGATTCCCAGAATCCACACAAGGGCCAGTTGGGTCTGGTAGCTTGCCTTCAATTCTGGCCTAGGAAAGCAGCAACAAGCAATCCTGGAACAATCTGGCTAACTAGCCGGGTTAGCTGTATTGGTGAGCTCTGGGTTTGGTTGAGAGACATTGCCTCATAGAATGTATGGTTGCCGGCAATGGCGAAAGATACTTGACTTCAACCTCAGGCCTCTACAACATGTGTGCATGTACACACACACACACACACACACACACACACACACACACACACACACACAGTGCACACACATGCAGACACATCAAACACAAACACATACAAAGATAAAGAGAAAAATTCTAATAATGACAGATTCTTTGTCTAAAAGCACAGTAGAAGTTACTCCCACCCTCAAATCTTCACCCAATTCTTTCAATAGGCTAATTTTACTAATCTCCATATCTGAACTATTTTTTTTAAAGATTTTTTATTTATTTATTATGTATACAACATTATGCTTCCATGTATATCTGCACACCAGAAGAGGGCACTAGATCTCATAATGGATGGTTGTGAGCCACCATGTGGTTGCTGGGAATTGAACTCAGGACCTCTGGAAGAGCAGTCGATGATTTTAACCTCTGAGCCATCTTTCTGCCCCCCCCAATATCTGAACTATTAAGGTTTCTTTCAGATATTAATATCTCTCATTTTCCCCTCTGTTTTTTATTAATTTAATTTTTATATTCCAATCCCAGTTCCCCTTCCCTTCTTTCCTCTGGTTCCTCCCCACTCGCCCCCTCCTCCTATCTGCCCCATGAAGAGAGTAAGGCCTCCACTAGGAAGTCTACTAAATCTGGCCCATCATCTAGCTGAGGCAGGACCAAGGCACCTCTCCACCCCCACACCCCAGTGTCTAGACTGAGCAAGGTATCTCTCCATACAGAATGAGCTCCAATAAGTCAGTTTGTGCATTAGTGTTAGATCTTGGACCTGATGCCAGTGGCCTCATGGCCCAGTCACACCATTGTCACCTATATCAAGGGAGTCTACTACAATCTTATTCAGATTCCCCATTTGTCAGACCCCAGTCAGTGATCTCTCACTAGCTTGGGTCAGCTGATTCTGTGGGTTTCCCCATCACGGTCTTGACTCCTGTGTTCATATTATCGCTTATCCCTCACTCCAGTTGTACTCCAGGAGCTTGGCCCAATGGTTAGTTGTGGATTTCTGCATCTGCTTCCATCTGTTTCAGGAAGAGGGTTCAAGGTTCTCTGGGGTTATGGATTGTAGGCTGGGTATCTTTTGTTTTACGTCTGGTATCCACTTATGTATGAATCATACTATATTGGTCTTTCTGCTTTTGAGTTACCTCACTCGGGATGGTTTTCTCTAGTTCTGTCCATTTGCCTATGAATTTTAGGAAGTCATAGTTTCTTACTGCTGAGTAGTACTCCATTGTGTAAATATACCACCATTTCTTTATCCATTCTTCAGTTGAGGGGCATCTAGGCTGTTTCCAGGATCTGGGTATTACAAATAATGTTGCTATGAACATAGTTGAGCAAATGTCCTTGTGGTGTGAATGTGCCTCCTTTGAGGTACATGCCCAGCAATGGTATTGCAGGGTCTTGAGGTAGGTTGATCCCTAATTTTCCAAGAAATCGCCATACTGATTTCCACAGCAGCTGTACAAGTTTGCACTCCCACCAGCAATGGAGGAGTGTTCCCCTTTCTCCACATCCTCTCCAGCATAAGCTGTCATTGGTGTTTTTTTATTTTAGCCATTCTGATTGGTGTAAGATGGAATCTCAGAGTGGTTTTGATTTGCCTTTCCCTGATAACTAAGAATATCTCTCATTTTTAAATCAGCTTGAGACACAGAAAAAAAGAAATCTCCTCTGTATTGTCAGGAGGAAAAGAACAAAGGGAAGGTGGCCCACTTCTACTCCTGGACTGTGCTGTTGAGAACTGAGCATTAGTTTTCCTTCCCTGCTCCCATGCTGGAAGGCTTGTCCCCATCCTCAGCCTGCTCTGAGCGCCTCCTGATCACATGGGGCTCATCTTACTCACAGAGCCCTAGCCCAGCCCTCTACAGTTTCGCCTGGCCTCTGGGGTTTTCTCATTTCCGCCACTTCATCCTGGAGACCAACCTTCCAAGGCATTCAGCGCACCTGATTCTCCGAGAGTGTTCCATCTCTACTCCAGGCTCATGTGCTGAGGACTTTAGGCTACTCTGGCAGATTAAAGTCTAGAAGTCTGGCCTTTAAGGTTCACCATAGCTGGCTTTCGCTTGAACTGCCTTAGACTGTCTCTGTGCATGCAGAGTCTGTCAGCATGGTGCTCAGTGAATCTCCTGAGCATGGCCCCTCCGTCCTATCTTTCTTGATCTCTAAGTGATTCAAGCACTTTCACTATGTTTAGCTGGACTCTATGATGTGACAAATATATTCTTTTAACTGAAAAATAAAACAATATCTGAGGCTTTTTAGAAAACAGTATGACCACTTTCTTAGGAAATCACTACAACTAGTGGGAATGTTTGAGCTTTCTCTGATTTTTTCACCATCATTTGGTGCTGATGAGAAGTAAGGACCTTTTTTTAAAGTTGTCCAAGGTTAACAAAAAATAAACAAACCTCCTCTTCCTGCTCATCCTCCTTGGAGAATCAAGCATGGGAACTCAGTACACACCTGGCAAGCACTCTATCCCTGAGATATATGCCCAGCCCTTCTTGGACATAACTGGTTCAAAGATTCAGACAGATGACAAAAGTGGTGTGGGAGGGTGGAGGAGGTAACTACTATAAGAAAACAAGATAGAATCTCATATAATAATTATAAGAAACAGCTTTGAAACAGAGGTCGTAAACTACTGATTAAATTGGACCTGAAATAAGCATTGAATTTGGTTGAGGCTACTAGAAGTTCTGATTGTACAGGAAAGCAAGAAAATACATGTAGTCTAGAAAAAGAAGCCATCACATCACAAATTACAAATTATGTAATTTGCATACAGCAGGATGTAGGAAGTCAAAAGGAATCAAGAAAACCCATCTAAAGATTCTAAGATGCCCTAGCAATGTTGCACAACAGAATTAACAAGTAAAAACCAATTTGATCTCTATAAGGTAGCAATTAACATTTACAAAAAAGCAGAAAACAATATGATTACAATGGCAACAATAATGATTACAATTGCAACACACATTGAAATAGTCAAGTGTAAATGTAATCAAACAGATGTATGATCATTGTGCTAAAAAAAAACTATCCAAAAAAAAAAACTACAAAAAATCTGCTGAAATAAATAAATCAGAAGTAAATGGAGACATACACCCTGTCCTGAGACAGGACAATGAATAGTTTGGCTCTCCCCTGATTGATGTGTAAGTTAAACATGCTCCTGTTAAAACATGCTTCGTTGTAGGCATAGACAACTTGTTTCTAAATTATTTTGAAGTGAATGAAAGTGGAAGAGCCAAAATAATGTGAAAAGTTATTTGGGAAAAATAACACCTCCTGGGTTTTGCATTTCTGCAGCCGCATAGTCCTATGCTATAATCACCATTGGTGCTGACACAGGGGTGGACACTTACTTGCCATGCGGAGACTCCAGAAGTAAACTTATGCTTCACAAATATGTAAAGCCAGTTCAACAAAAGAAACGGGCGTAGTCACAGGTGTGGGCATGATGGACAGTGGGTTTTAGGTCTGGGGTCAGGACAGGTGGCTCTCTCTTGCTTCCAGTTGGGTCACAGAGGGCAGCCTGGGTGAATCCTTGGAGCTGGAACTTGCAGCGGTGGTCACCGTCTTCTTGTGTAAATGCATTCTTCCCCAATAAAGTTGCATTAATCTCTTTTGAATCTTGATCCATGCATCAACACACCTCTTCAGAACCAAAAAGGACAAAATTGTGATATTCATACTTCACTAGACACTGTGTGGCTTTGGCAGCCTAAGGGCTCCAAGCTCCTGTGGCATCTATTGAGAAAGAAACCCCTCAAGGCTATTTGATTCTTTCTTCCATGTGGTATTATTAGAGGTTTGCTTTTCCTTTTTCCCTTTACTCTTTAATAATGATATGATAGCTTTTGGAAATAAAATAGATGAAAGCCCTGCTCATGAGACCACTGGTGTTACATGTTTGTTTGTTTTAAATCTACTGTCCTTCAGCCTCTTCCAATGCCTTGATGCTTACATCATTTGTAAGCAACGTTATATTCACCACATAGACTTTTAAACTTGGTGTATAATGGTTCATGAAATACTCAGATCAATATCTAAGACTCCTTCTGTTTAAAAAGTTTGAAGTTTCTGCTCACTTTTTTCATAAGTATAATGCATTCCTATCATTACTGTAATTGCTATATAATATGTGAACAAAAAATCTCAAAAACTTAAATCATAGATCTTATACTTTATGCAGTTGTTATCTTCAAGGAAATCATAGATATAAATATGTGTAGATGGATTTTTCTTTGGGCCACCAGCTCACAAAAAATGATATTAATTATTAAAGCTCAGCCTGAGCTTATTACTAACTAGTTCTTATAACTTAAATTAACCCATATTTTTAAATCTACAATCTTCTACACAGCTCAGTTACCTTTATGCCACATTGCCCAGCCTGCTTCCTCTGCATTTTCCTCTCTGAGTCTTCTCTGTCCCAAGAAGTCCTGGACAACCCCTTCCTGACTAGCCAATGGTCATTCAGCTCTTTATTAAACCAATCGCAGTAACACATCTTCACACAGTACAAAGGAATATTCTACAACATTTCTCTCTTTTGTCTAAATAAAATTGAAAATTTTAACTCTAACATAATAAAATTATAAACAATAAGAACAATTATCATGTAAGAATTACATTCATAATGTCCAGTCCATTTGTATTTGGCATATTTGGAGAAAATACTCTATTATCTATCTTATCTTGATGAATTTAAAGTTTTGTACATAATTTACTTTTTATCTTGACAAAGGAAAACTCTAACTATAGCTACCTAGTCTTCAACTCCATCAAAGACACAAGAAGGATATAATATTACCTGAGTAAATAGGAAGTGCAGAGCAAGCAATTTCCAAAATTATGAGACATGACAGAAGCAGCTGGCTGCCTGGATAGTCACTCAAGGTTCCTCTGCAATGTTGGGGCATCCATCCCAGACCTTCATGCCTTAGATTAGGCTTGTTCCTAACTAGTTCTTATAACTTAAATTAACCCATATTTTTTAATCTACATTCTTTTACATGGCTTGATTGCCTTTCTCTGTACTGCCCATCCTGTTTCCTCTGCATCTGGCTGGTGACTCCTCCTTTCTTCCTCTCAGAGTCCTCTCTGTCCCAGGAAGTCCCACTTCCTGCCCAGCTAATGGCCATTCAGCTCTTTACAGTGACACAGTGTAAAAGAATATTTTGCAACAAATGTGAAATGTAAAATATAAAAATTCTGCAAGGAAACTTAGGAGAAAATCTTGGTCATCTGGGGCTGGACAGGGAGTTACATGTGTATTGTTTCCTGAACAACTTAAAAAAGATTGGCTCCGTGTGTGTGTGTGTGTGTGTGTGTGTGTGTGTGTGTGTGTGTGTGTGTACAACAGTCTAATCATGTAGATGTGTTCCAGATTTTTAACTATTTGATGTTTGTTTGTTAATTCAGTTGAAAGGCAGTGGACTCTCTTTTAAAATGAATAAGTTTAGAGATCCTTTTGTATATTTGAAGGTATTCAATTAAGTCTACAAAAAGGGATAAATATTTCTGAAATACCCCTACTAAGAAAGAGATTAAATCCACATATAAAAACATAGTGCAGGCAGGCCAGGTGTGGTGGTACAAACTTTTAATCCCAACACTCAAGCGGCAGGTGTAGCTCTGTGAGTTTAAATTTCAGGCCAGTCCGGTTTACACAGTAAGTCCCAGGTCAGGCATGACTACATATTGATACTCTGTCTCAAAAAATTAATAAAAAATAAAATAATGTAGTAAGTATAAACTACTCTTAAAAGGCCAAGAAAATGTGAAATTTTTGCTTGAAATTGTATACTGAATATCAGTTTTTAGTGATTTAAATGAACATTCCAGGACAAAATAATTCAATTAACCAGAAAAACCAAGTGATTCTACAATCCAGGAGCAAACTAAACACACACAAGGTTCAAAAGGAGACACTGGGAAAGATTCAGTAATTTACCTTGAAAAATGAGAACTTGAAAAACATTCTTCAGATTCTCTCTGAAAAAATATTTTTTTTCTCTTGGAAAAATGTATTCAATTGAATTAATACACCTGAGTGGTGAGCCAGGCATGATGGTGCATACCTGTAACTGGCATATGGGATGCTGAGGCAAGACCCTGATTGCAAGGTCAGTCTGGGCTCATAGTAAGGCCTTGTACCCAACACAAACAAAACGGAAGAGGTGACTCCAAAACTATTCTGAATAAATAAAATATTAAAACGTTTTTCTAATTCTAGATAAAACCAAGGCCAAGACAGTAACAGAGTGTTGAGAACTGTTGCTGCAGTTTCTCTTGGCCTGCCAGGTCCTGCCACCCTTCTCAGCTCCAAATAAAGCACACAGAGACTTATATTAGTTATTAAACTGTTGGCTGATCGCTAGGGCTTCTTATTGGCTAGCTCTGTCTTAATTATTAACCCATTTCTATAAATCCATGTATTTCCACGTGGTTGTGGCTTAATAGAGAATGCCTGGTGCATTCTGTCTTCCTGGTCTCTACATGGCATCTCTTTGGGGTCTTTCTCTGCCCACATTCCCCAGAATTCTCCTTGTCGCCTAGCCCCATCTATCTTCCTGCCTCTATTGGCCAAACAGTGTTTTATTCATCAACCAATAAGAGAAACACATATGCAGAAGGACACCTTCCATCAGGAAACCTTTGCTATTGTAGGATAGTAAGGGAGCCGGAGAACCAGAGTGATGGCCTACAGGGTTTTCTACACAGTCATGAAAGGAGACAGGAAAGCAGGACTTCAATAAGCAGCATTGAAAGTGACAAGCAGTGACAAGCAAAGAAGCCAGATAGAAATAAGTTCCCAGTTTGGATATTCTGATAATGTACAGCAAATTTGGAAGGACAGCAGACTAAGGATTAAACAGTGCTGGGTGACGTCTTAGCTTCTCCCATGAAAGCTTATTCGTCTCGTCTGATCCGAAGTTTCTCTTGTTTGAATGGGAATAATAACCCCTGCTTTGCCCGTGTCACTGAATTTTTATGAAGATCAAAGAGATAATAAATGTGAATTTTGAAAATTGTAGATCAGTATATACATAAGGTGTTATTAGCATATTTAACAGATGCAAATGGAGGCGTATTAATTCAATTTGAATACATTTTTTCCATAAGAAAGACAAGACTATATTTTATGAGAACATTAGGCCTATTTGTTCTTTGAATTCTCTCTTCTCAGTCAAGTAAAAAACCATGTTGTTGTTGTTTTTTTTTAAATTCTGCTTAAATGCATTTCTTCTCCTGTCTTCTCAATCACCCAATAGCCTCTGTTCTAAAGTATTTAAAATTCTAAGATAAGAAAAAACTCCTATATTAAAATTTATAACCTCCCAAAGTTCTCACCCCCAAAGTAAGTGTGAGTTACAGGGTTACATGCAGAGAACATGGGGGAGGGATGTATTAATATGTAAATATGAGCTGTGGGTGAGGTTACCTTTTATAAGCCTGACTTTAAATTTTCAAAGAAATAATTATATGTTCATAAAAATTTGCAAAACATCATCACGGCTCCATCACTGTGATGTCCCTGGTCGCATCTAATGCACTCCTAGTACATCATCTGATCTAAGAAGTTGTTGGGTTTGTGATGAATTGTGTCTGTAGTTTCAGCTACTTAGGACATTCAAACATATGCATATGTGTGCATGTTGAGGTCAGAGGTCAACCATGATGTTCTTCCTCAGATGCTTTCCACCTTGTGTGAGTTTTCAGACAGTGGGTCTTAGGCCTGGAACTAACCAAGTGCACTACTTGACTGGCATCAGGCATCCTCTCATCTCCACCCACCCAGCCCTGAGGTCAGGAACAGCAGCCTTCATGCCTGTGTCTGCTTGGGTTCCAGGACACTCACACTCAGGTCCTCATGCTTGTGCACCAAGGTCTTTACCACTTCAACCGTCTTCCCAGACTTCACTTGAGATGTTTTCATGAAGAAAAAAGAGTAGTTGAAGCCTGCACTCTCTTTGAATTGGCCACCCCACACAGAACCGTAACTGGATCATCAGGCCATCTACCTATAAGTGTACAAGGTTCACAGACTTTGGTTGTCCTGTGGGCTTGAGTGACCAGGGACAGCACCCGACTGGAGATGCTATTGCTGAGTCCTATAAAGGGTGGAAACCATTCTAATGCCAGAGTCCAGCATGGGGGGAGAAAATCCAGACCCCTCATGGTGGGCTTGAGGCAACGTCCAATTTCCAAAGAATGCAATGAGGGGGTGATTTCCTGAGGACCTCAGCCAGGCTTCTGACTGGAGCCTGGGATCAGCCACATGCTATGGATTTAGCAGGAGCAACATGCAGACAGTGAAGAAACACTTTGCAAGTCCTGGTACAATAATTGCAGTTTAATTGGAGGTAGATTAATCTCTTGTATAGACCAATCACTTCCTCCTTTGAGAAATATTCCAAGATTCCTGTTTTCCTTAAATTCGTTCTCCACAAGAGTCAGTGGTGGGGCCACTACTTTATATCTTTGATGCAGTCTCCGTGATTTTTACATTTGACCTTGTTTATGTTCTTCAGAAGTGGTGTGTGGCACCGCAGAGGCAGTCAATAATATAATGCAATCATCAATAAGCTACAAACCCCTTGTTTATTAATACACAATTAAAATGTATATGATAAAAAGATATCGACTAAAGCCAACTGTTTGGATGACAGCGACAATTAAGGCACAGGTTCTTCATCACCTTGTGTGTGGGGACCCCCAGGGAATGTCAATAGTCTGTCTAAAAGTCACAACAGCTACAGCCTTTCCTTTGGTTTTTTGAAAGTTTATTTTGTTTATTATTAGGGGTGTGCATGCTGTGTGTGTGTGTGTGTGTGTGTGTGTGTGTGTGTGTGTGTGCGCTGTGCGCGTGTGCATGGTGTGTGTGTATGGTGTGTGTGTGTGTGTGTGTGTGTGTGTGTGTGTGTGTGTATAGACACATGGAACTCAGAGGATGTCTTGCTGAGGTCGATTTTCTCCTCTACCATGTGGATTCTGGGGGACTAGAACTCAGGCCACCAGGTTTACTCAGACTGAATTCCATCTCCTTCCTTTTTTCTTTCTTTTTTTCTTTAAATTAAAGTTTATTATTGAAATTGTCAAGTTTTATTTTATTTTTGTCAGTTTTTATTTTAGACATGAGTTTACTTTTCATTTGTTTAAATATATATTTAAAGACATGGTATTGATATGCAGCCCCAGCAGGCCACAAATTCTCGATTTTCCCACCTCGGCTTTCTCAGTGCTGGGATTACCAGTGAGTCACACTATGGCCAGGCTTTGGGTTCACTTCTCAAGGTTTAAAACACTGACAATGATCTGATCAAACATACTGGCTGTGCACACCCCATACTAGGCTTTGATGATACACAAAAAGAAACAAGACAAAATCTTGCCAATAAAGAATCATGTTGATCACTGTATAGAAGTCTCCAAACGTAGTTGTCTTAGTGTTCTATTGCTGTCAAGAGACAGCATGACCATGGCAACTCTTTTTTTTTTTTAAATAAAAGAAAGGATTTAACTTGGACTTGCTCACGGTTTCAGAGTACATTCATGTCCGTTATCATCGTGTGGGAGAGCATGGTGGTACATACCCAAACATGGTACCAAAGAAGTAGCTAAGACTTCTGGATCTGGATCTACAGGCAACAGGAACAGCAAGTCCCCAGGCCTGGCTTGGTCTTTGGCAACCTCAGAGTCCACTCCCAATGACACACTTCCTCCAACAAGACTACTCCAATAGGGCCACACCTCTTAATCCTTCTCAAGCAGTGCCACTCCCTGGTGATTAACTTTCAAGTATATGAGCCTATGGGGGTCATTCTTATTCAAACGACCACACTTGATGGGGAATACACACACTAGTCAAAGTATTGACACATTGTGATCAATGGGGGAAAACCACAGCTTACATTGTGGTTCATAGTTGCTTTTTTAAAAAAGATTTATTGATTTTTATTTTATGTGTATGAGTGTTTACCTGTGGGTATGTTTGTGTGCCAGGTACATTAAATGCCATTGGAAGCCAGAAGAGGATATTAGATGGCCTGGAATTGGAGTTTGGGACGATGGTGAGTCATGGCAAGTGTGGTAGGAACCAAGCCCAGTCCTCTGCAGGAGCAGCAAGTGCTCTTAAGTGCTGTGCTCTCTCTGCAGCACCATTCGGTTCATATTTTCATTGTATGTCCTGCTCTGTTTGTGTTGAGTGAGGCTTTGTAGCTCTGGGGAATGAATCCCAGGCTTCCTGTAATCCAGATAACTCACACACTGTGAGTGTTGCCACTGACCATTCGTGTGTGTGTGTGTGTGTGTGTGTGTGTGTGTGTGTGTGTGTGTACAGATGGGCAGTGTCAGTGGAGGCCAGAGGTAGATATCAAGCATAGAGGTGACCTCTTTGTCTTTCTTAACAGCACCCAGGTAGAGGCAGAAAGTCACCAAAAGCTGAGACCAACCAGGGCTACACAGGTGAGTTTCTAACTTTCTTAACAGTTTCTACTCTTTTTTTTTTTGAGGCAGATTCTCTCACTGATCCAGAACTTGCCAATTCAGATGGATTGGCTGTCCATATGTCCATCCTGCCTGTACCTCCCCAGTGATGAGATTACAGGTGTGCCAGGCTTTTTCACAGGGGTGCCAGGGATTACATTTAGGTCATTATGTTTGTGCAACAGGGTCCTTTACCAGCCCTCTCTGTTATGGGCTTAATTGGGTTTTTCATATAACACCATTCTCTCTTTTCCTTGTGATCAATGGGGGAAAACCACAGCTTACATTGTGGTTCATAGTTGCTTTTTTAAAAAAGATTTATTGATTTTTATTTTATATAGTAGATATATATAGTATATATCTACTATATATATATCTACTATATATAAAGTAGATATATATAGTATATATCTACTATATTGCTTTCTAAAACTTCTTTTTCAAGCACTTGCAGTCACATAGACAGTGAGCATTCATGGTGAGTCCAAGCCTGTCTTTAAACTTCCCAGATAATTCAACTTCTTCGTAACAAAAAGTCGTGATTTTGCCCTCCTGTTTCTAGATCCATTGTTGCGTTTAATTCTCACACCCAAAAGCATTTACATATATGCCTGTAATGTAATGTATTGTTGCTATTACTTTGAACAAATTGTAATCTCTTTAAGAACAAAATCAATACTGTTATTTATTCTGGTTTGTTATAGTGTCTTGTTATATAGCCCTGCTTGGCCCAATACATACTATGTAGTACAGTCTGGCCTTGAACACATGGCAACCCCCCTGCTTCAGCCTCTTCAATGCTGAGATCATAGGCTTGCACTACCATGCCCAGAGTTAGTAAATGCTTTTTTTAAGGACACTGGGAAATTGAATCTTGGGCCTTGTGAATGTCCACAAGTGCTGTACATTGAGCTACAGCCCAGAAGTTTGAATTTGACCTTACTCCTCCCTTGGATCATTTCTTTATAGAATCCAAGTTTTTGATCTACCCTGAAACTCACCTGTGTAGCCCTGGTTGGTCTCAGCTTTTGGTCACTTTCTGCCTCTACCTGGGTGCTGGTCTTACAAGGTGTGCCATGTCTTACTCCTTTGCTTTTGAAGGGTAAGTTAACAGAATATGCCCATTCTAGGGTGGTATTGTGTATTGTTTTCTCTGCTCTCCCTCATCTGAAATTGAATGTGACTTTTCTCTTTGCTTTTCTGAAGTTAAAACCCAATTCCCTTCTGGCTTCTTACAGAATCTTTTCTTCATTAATTTTCTTGTTTGGAGGTGATGTGCCTAGACACAGGGAGGGGCATTTATCCAGCTTGAGTTCTCTTAGCTTCCTGAAGCTGGGGTTTGGTGTCTGGTATTAATCTGAAAAACTGTTCAGTTATTATTGTTTCTACTCTTGGTTCTTTCTCTTTGTCCTTCCTTCAAGTGTCCCCATAGTGTGTGTGTGTGTGTTGTCCTGTCACGGTTGTCACATGGTTCATTCTATCTTTTTTCTAGTCTTTTCCACTTTGCTTTGCACTTTCAGAAATCTCTATTAAGTTATCCTCCAAGGTTGGACTACCTTTCCTCAGCTGTGCTAAGTGCCTATGCGCCCAACAAAGGCAATTATTCTCTCCAGTTTCTGCCTTTGAAACTTCTAGTCTTCCATCAAGTTGTCTACTTTTTCCTTGGAATTCCTTAGATTAAGAAATCTCATTTCTTTAAAAATTCTGTTCTGGAGCTGGAGTTGGAGCTTAGTGGTAAAGCATTTGCCTAGCTGGTATGAGATCCTGGGTTCAACACCCAGCACTTAAAACACAAACACCAACCAACAGGCAGGCACATTCCTGGTCTGGCATGCCAATGTCTTGACAGAGTTGATACTGCTTATGGTATTAATTCAATCTCTCTATTCCTTCTTTAATATGCCTTGTGACATTTTAATTGAAAGAAACACATGACCATTGCATAAAAGAAACCAATGAAATGAGGCCTGTAGTAGTTAGCTGTAACTGGTTGTCATGAACATTCTAATGTTATGAACCAGGACTCAGCCTTTTGGAGAGTTTGTGTCCCCATCTGTGACCTGGATTGTACCTCTCAGGCCTGACCATGGTTGAGGGAGTTGGATGGTTCCCTTCCCTGCTGGTGCAGGGCTAGAGGGAGCTGCATTGGTTGAGAGGTTTTAATACAAACATAATGAGGCTCTGACAAAATAGCTTTTCCTCACAGTGGGACTTCTTAAGAAAAACCCAGAAGGCTGTGGATTGCAGCGTGATTCCTTTTCCTTTCTACTTGTTAGAAGCATAGTTCCCCCCAGGTCACCCACCACATGAGCCTGGCAGAGTTCCAGCCAGTGAGTGGGTTCCTGTGAAGTCTGGCCACCCTGAGATGCTGGCATTTCTCAATAGCACTTCAGGTTTTCCTTACGCAACACCTGTTCTCCTTTTATTTCAAAGACAATGGAAGTGAGGGAGATGGATAAACGGGTGAAATGGTTGCTACCTGAGCATGGGAACCTGAGTTTGGACCCTCAAAATCCAGGCAAGCGCCAGATGCAGTCGTGCACATGTGTAACCACAATACTCCTACAACAAAGTGGGAACTGAAGACAGAAGGACCCCGAGAGCTTATGGGCCAGCTGTCTAGTTTATGCCATAGTGGACAGTGAGAGACCTTGCTTCATGCAAGGTGGATGGTGAGGAGCAACATCTGAGTGTGACTTTTGACTACTGCAGGTGCACTGTGGCAGCTGTGTACCCAAGATACTTTGTATCTGCCTATTCTCAATCTATCTACTGTGTATCTATCTTCTATCTATTATCTATCTATCTACTCTCTACTATCTATCTGTCTCTATCAATCTATCTATGCTGTCTATCTACTGTCTATTTATCAATCATCGTCTCTATCATCTATCTATCTATCTATCTATCTATCTATCTATCTGTGCTATCTATTCTGTCCATGTATCTATCTGTCTGTATATCTATCTTTCTCAGACACACACATATATAAGGGAAGGAGGACAGAGACAGACAGACAGACAGACAGACAGACAGACAGACAGACAGTCAGAGACAGAGAGACCAAGACAGGGTTTCTATATGGAACCAATGTAAATGCTTTACCTAAGCAGAGGGGTCTTGGTAGTGTTTTAACCCTCCCAACATACCCAATGGGACTATTCTTTACTTCTTGCCTCAGCTCACTGGTAAATCTTGCTTCAGAAATTCCATTTAAAATGTAGACTAATGCTCATTCTGTGTTAGACAGTCATTTCAGCCCATGGGTCCTTGGCCTTGTCATGGTTGGTCTGGCTGAGAGAGGAGACATGGTGGAGCAAATCAGCTCACCACTGGGAAGTCAGGAAGAAAGAATTACAGAAGGGAAGGAATATACAATATGCTCCCTTCAAGCCACACCCCTGGTGACCCAAATCTCCAGCAAGGCTACACCTCTAAATAACCAATGTATCTACAAGCTTAGTGATACAATTATCCACTGTTAAGGTTTACACCCTCAAGATCCAGTCACCTCCAATTAGTGCCACCATCTGGGGACCAAGCCTTTCATGCATGAGCCCTTTGGAAGGGCACTTCACAGTGAACACATGATACCCTCTATTTGGTAACTAATGCTATAAGTAATGCATGTAGTTTGAATGCTACAAAGTTTTCCTCGGCAGTGTAGGTTCCCTTGCATACTGGGATGGCCCTTATGTTTTCTCTGGCAAACAACTGTTCTGGGCTGGACCTAATTTGGAGATGTCATGTATAACTTTGGAATAGACACAATTGACTACAAGATCAGACCTGGGTCATGCTACAATTTAAAGTGTTAAGCTAGCCTCAGTATCCAGATATTCTATGGATTATTAAAATAGCTGAGAACAATAATGTCATTGACATGATTTCCATTGCATAATATCAAGTTACTCATGTTTACATATGTGTGTGGAATATGCAATATGTCTGTTTGTGTGTGTTTGCACATGTGTTGGGGGATGCTAGAGGTCAAAGTGTGATGTCTCTCTCTCTCTTACTCTCCACCTTATTCTTTGAGATGATCTCTCATGAAACCTGAAGCTCCCTAATTTAGCTAGATTGACAATTCAACAAGCCCCAGTGATGACAACCCCCCATCCCTCTCCCCTATGCCCCATCTACCTCCCTAGCCCTGGGGCTATAAGTATGTTGCTATATGAAGCTGTTTGTATCACTTCCAGGGATTAAATTTGTTTCCTCATGCTTTACCTACTGGGATATCTCACATCTCTCTCTCTCTCTCTCTCTCTCTCTCTCTCTCTCTCTCTCTCTCGGAAATTTATCTATGTAGATATACTTAAGAAAGTTTTTTGGAGGCTTAGGGTCCCAGAGAGCTGGATATCAATGATGATGGGGAAGGCATAAGGGTGAGGGCAGGATCCTGAGAGGTCACATCTTAACCACACACAGGAAGCAGGGAAAGAGAGTGATGTGAAGAAATAAACCCCCAAAGCTTTCCCCACTGATATAGTTCCTCCAGCAAGGCCATATCTCCTTAAGGATCCATAATACTCCCAAACAGTGCCACCAACTGGGGACCAAGTGTTCAAATATCCAAGCTTGTGAGGAACATTTCTCCTTCAAACCACAGCATTCTGCTCCTGTATATGTTTCGCTTTTAAGTTGTAGTGTTGTTGTTGTTTTCCCAAATAACTTTTCATTGATGGTGAATAAAGCCAGCTGGGATTCCGTTAAGTATTGAGGCTCTTTGAAAATTTCTGGGTAGGTCAAATCAGTGAACTGGCAGTATTTGTAAACATCTGGAAATGAGACATAAAAATAGATTTAGACTCATGCATATTTATGTGTCACTGTGCATGGGAGTTTGTACAGTAGTGCATGCAACTGGTGCTTCCATGTCGCTTAGAGAAGGGGGTGGCAGCTTTTCAGTTGCTATTGGCAGCTCTTTTTCCTTTCTAAATAACTTCCCTGTAACTTGAAGCACAACCACAACAAAATAAAATTTTAAAAAGTAGGGAAAACTATAAATGTCCTTACTGGTCATCACAATTCCTGAAAGGGATGATCTTTTTTTTTTTAATTTTAGTTTTGGTAAGATTTCTGCTTGGTTTGTAATACATTCACACTTTGGTGGAAAAGTCTGCATGTTATCTAGATTGTTCTCAGGTAATTCTGTGAAGTATTGGCTTTGAGTAGAAAAGAAAGTCGAGTTTTAAAATGTACTTATGTTGATGTTTGAGGGGTGTGTGTGTGTGTGTGTGTGTGTGTGTGTGTGTGTGTGTGTGTCTGTGTCTGTGTCTGTGTGTGTTTGCTCAAAATTCAAATGTCACTTTTCTTTGCTAGTTTCTTTCTTTCTTTCTTTCTTTCTTTCTTTCTTCAAAATAAATAAATAAATAAATAAATAAATAAATAAATTGTGATGGCAGAGGCCTGTATCCCACACTTTTGAGAGGTGGAAGCAGGAGAATCAGAAGCTCATGGCTAGCCTCCACTATAGATTAAGTCTGGGGCTAGCCTTGGCTTGTGAGACTCTGCCTTCAAAATTAAAAAGAGAAAAACAAAAAAAGAAATACAAATAAACCTAATGACTGAACAGCATTAGACAAATTAAGAACCTAGTTCATTCTGGTTTTAAATTTTTGATCTTGTTATGAAGAAGAAATAGTCATGCAAAATACAGCTCAGGTGGGCTTAGGAGCTGACAACCCCTGTGGAAATCAACCAACAGTCCCAGCACTTGGCTCACACAGTGGGTGAAAACATTTATTTTACTTTGGGTCAAGGTGCAGGTCTTACCTCTACCAAGCATGGAGTGAAGACTGACTTGAAGAAGAATTCATGCCATGAAATATTTCTCTGGAGTACCGTTGCATCATTAGGATTACCTTTATGTCCTTTTTTTAAAATTTTATTTTATATTTTGAAGGCAGTCTCATATAGCCCAGGCTAGCTTCAATGAAGGGAAGACAGTTTGTCAGCATCCTTTTTGAATTCAGACTTCCACTGCCAGGCCTCTTTCTCTGTTTTATTTTATTTTATTTTACACACTCGCAGTCTATTATCTTAATTTAGAAAACTGGTCAGGGAGGCAAGTTACTTCAAATCTTCAAAAAGCAAAAATCTACCAAAGAAACAAGTTATTGCCGAGCCAATGGGCCTCTTTAAACGGTACTGGGTTTTCCTGTGAGCCTCCTACCTACTTCCTTTAGGACTGCAGGGGTGGGGGAGGGGATAAATGCTCACAGGGATTGGTGCTCTAACGCCCTGCAGCTGCTAATGCATATGCATGTGTCATGCAAATGTCCCCAGCAGAAACACATTCTTTAGTTTAAACCCACAACTATTCAGCAATAAAGAACTTTCCCAATCAAACTGCTGAGTCTTTTGTTTTTAATCCTTATCAAAACTCCCAGCATCCATCTTACCAGGCCGAGGAAATCAAGAGAGAAAGCAGCTGCAGCGACGCCAACTCTTGTTGCCCTGGCTATCAGGTGTGCGCTGCTATTTTCCAGATCCGTTGGGGAGCGCAAGTTAGTATCAGGGAATCTCCAGAAATTCAACGCGAAGCTGTTTGGAACGTATTTGTGCTCACTTTCCAGAGTGATCTTTGTAAAGAAAGGGACTGTAATTTACCACCTGAGGGTTTTATTTTGGTCTAAAGACGCACTCCCGTCACACCTGTATCTGAATATCAAAAGACCCGGCTCAACAAACAGGGGGACACTGAGGTCTAGAATGGTCCTGGCTGGCTATCTTTTCTATGCTTCTTTTCTCAATCACCGCCCCCTCCCATTATTGAGGGTGGGAGAGAGGGACAGCAGGGGGTAGGAAAAGGAAGAAAATATTTGGGAAGCAGCCTCGCCTGCCTCGCTAAATGTTCTATGGCACCAACCTAGTTGACGCACAGCGCTGTGAATGTATCTGACATTGTCTTTCATCCATCTCAGTGTTCCTGCGCGTGTACTGAAAAGTTCTGGTGTTGGGGAATGAAAAATGTCAACCAAGAAACTTCCACTGTTACCTGGAGGAGACGTTAAAGAGTAGCTGGGGAGTGATTCACTCCGACATCTTTATGGCTGAGAGAAGGAACACCACTCTGACATTTTTTATGGGTTTGTATGCGGAAGCTAGGCATTGAGAAGAGCACGGCTGTTGGGATTAGAAACGGAAAGAGAAAATGAGTTCGTATCTGGGGATTAACCTGCATTTGTGCTCTACAGGGAAGCAGACTAGACACTCACTTGGAAGGCAGCTCTCCGGGGAAGCCATCAATCCTGAATGAGATTACTTAGGGTGAAATTGCATATCTCCAGGTGGCATCGTCTGAACAGTTCCAGGGTTTCTTTCTCCTTCCTACAGGGGTTAGACTGGCCTTAGCCAGCTGAGCAGAAGGTCCTGGAGGAGGAGCCTAGCCTCTGGGGAAGGCCTAGCGTACTCAAGGCACTCATTTTCTTTGTCCTCCCTGGGCAGGAGCATGCTGTCAGCAGGGAGACACCTCCCCCATCTTCCCGGTCTTTTTTCGCTCACATCTAGGACCTTGGGGTTTGGGTTTCGCCTCGGAGAGACTCGGGCAAAAGGCAAGGAGACTGGTAGGAAGAGGGCCGGAACTTCACAAGGCAACAATATAGCCTCTCTCCTTTCCACAGATTCTTGCCTGCCCCTACATCTTCACAACCAGAAACTTGGTCCATTCAAAGAGTCCAGAGCCCAGGCCCAAATCTAGTTAAATAAAAACAGGCTTTAGCCGGTCTCCCCTCCTACTCTGCATTCGCCTGGTCAAGTCTCAGAAAAGGGTATTAGACGCCCGCCCAAACGCCCGCCCATTTGCTTTTTTTTCTTTGTTGTTTTCCTGGAGGTGAGGAGAGAAAAACCCTTCGCAGAAAGAGAGCGAGCAGTTGCGATTTGCACCCGTCGTGCCCCTGGACGCAGGCAATTCCTCGCACGCATCTGGCGGCGCGGGCCCAGGCGCTTCCAGGCGCCTTAATATCCATAATTCGAGGGGGAGGCTGGGCGGCTGCTTCTTTGCCAGGTCAATGTGTTAATTAAAAGTTGGTCCGAGTTGGTCAGCACGCAGTCCCAGATGTGCATAACAGCATGCAATTAACACATAAAGAAAATCTTTTTGAAGATACCAGAATTGAACACACACACCCCTTAAACTCCACCCAACCTCCATCCCTGAACGTGAGCTAGCTCAGGCAAATACTAGAAAAGTCATTAAAAGACGTAATTAATTGTGGGCCGTGGTTCTTGAAGGGGTCGGGCTAGAAAAAAAAATCCCTAAATCTATATATTTCAAAAATAAATAGCAAATTGATTTTTTTTTTCTACAGGACGGGCAGGCTCAGAGATCGGCTTCGCTCGGTTCCCACCCCATGTATATTAAACAGCCGGCGAGTGGGGGCCGAGTTGCTCGGTGACCCAGCGAGCGCAGGGAGTCCCCGGCCCGCGCGCTGCCCTGCCTCCGCCGCTGCCGCCGCCGGCAATTGCAGAAGGGCCTCTTGCAGCCAGATTGCTTCCCAGACCCAGGGATAATTACCGCTCGCTCGCTCGCTCGCTCGCTCGCTCGCCTAGCGTTCTTCATAGCTTCAATGAGTGTGGGGAAGTGTGGATGGGGATGCGGGGTGTGGAGTGGGGAACAGTCATTTTAGATAAATGCATTTATATGAAAAGTAAACGTGTGCGAAGATACTTAATATTATCATAGACCCCGTAGGAGGAGCAGACCGGCTGGCACTGGCTCGAGGCTGCACCTGCCGCCGCGTGCCCGCAGGTTTCCACCTCCTTTAGCCTTTGCACCGGGCTCTTGGGCCGCCAGGAGCCACTTGGCTTCTTCTGGCTTTCGGTCGGGTTGATTCACTGAATGCGACGGGAGGCAGAAGCCCGTCTCAGGATCCGCATTCAAGATTATTATTAGCCCATCTTCTCTCTGCCTGCTGTGACACTCCTTCTGCACCCACAATTGAGCTAAGTTTCCCACTTTCTCTTCTTGCAGAGGAAACCAGGCCAGGACTTGGTTTCCATCCGGGCACCTTAACCTGCTTACAACCTGACCCACTTCTCACCCAAGACTTTAGATGTTCAATTTAGGGACCACAAGTGATCTCACACACTACACACCCCCGCCCCCCAATGGGCCTGGGAGTAGCAATTCCAACCAATTCATCCCGAGTGCCTGTAACCTAAAGGGTGTGCCTCGCGGATGACACCTAGGAACCTGGGTGTTAGGGACTCATGGATAGAGATGGACAGAGAGCAAGACAGAAAGGGGTGGGAGACAGATTCTTCGAAAGCCCCAGATTTGTTGACTGTGAGCTTGAAGGCAGTAGAAGCCTTGATTTAAGCCTGTACAGCCTCGCGGTTAACTAGTGTCCGACTCCCCCCGCCCCATCTTTTCCCCCCTTTGTAGGATGCAGAAGGTGAATAATGAAACCATTTTGCTAATAGTTTATGAGCCATGAGATTGGAAATGTATATGGGTAGACCGCAGCACCAGACTAAAATCATCTGACACGCGCGAGACTTGGCAGAGAGAAAACCCCTCCAGGCCCCTCTTTCCAAGCCCGGAGCTGAAAGACTGCCGCTTTTCCCTCTCTGCTCCATCCGAGGGCAGCGGCTTGGCCCACCCTCCCTCTAGCTCCTCAACCTCCTCTTCTCCCCGAGGGGCTGGAGCGAGAAGGAGATGAATTGGGGTGATGGCAAGATAGCACGACCGGGAGATAATCGTTATCAGCAGGATTTTTCTTCCAGTGATGGGATCTACAGAGATCTATCACACTGCGCAGCTTCTCCCCAGGCGTAAAACAATAGATGGGAAGCAGGCTTTGGGGACAGCCATAGGGACTCTGTCTGTACATCCATTATGTTCATCACCCCAAAACCTGTTCCTCTATGGCGAACACTCAGAACCGTCCAGAACACCCACCCGACCCCCACCTCTTTCAGCAAGTGTTTCTAGCCTCTCTCTTTGCACAGCCCCCCACCTCAGTTTCAAAGCCTAGGATACTAAGGCGGGATGCAGGGTGGGCACCGTAGAGCCAGCAAGGAGTGAAAGGTGCTCCCGTGGCGTGGTGGCACAGTCTAGAGATATCCTTCCAGCGGGCTGGAAATACTAGCCCACAGAGTGGCCCAGGAAAGACCGCCCTGCTGGTGGCAGGGCGTCCCAAAGAGCAAAGGCGAGCCAGGAGGAGGAGGGTGAGGGTGAGGGTGAGGGTGAGGGTGAGGGCGGGCTCCGCTGGAGGCTGCAAGCTCCAGGCCCAGCTCTCAACCAGCTCGGCGCCGGCAGCGGGAAGGCCAGAACAGGTGCGTAGCATTGCGCGCAAGTCAGGCAGGAGGGTCCCGCGATTCTAGGGTTCTGTCTCTTCCAGTCTGGGGGCGCTTCTAGTATCTTTCTGAACTCGGGCATGGGCCGGTGCTAAAGGACAAGCAGGGTGGACTCCCGGTCCCTGGGGGGAAGTCGAGGCAGTACAGTTGTGTCGTGTCCAAAGCGCCAAGTGGGCGTGTCAGAGCATAGACTTGGCAGGTGCTGTCGGAAAAAAAGGCTCACGCACCTGTCTGCGTGGACTCGTGGGCCCTGGACACTGAAGGGCAGCAAAGGCTGCTACCCAATATGCCTTAGCCCTCTTGGTCTTTTCCTTTGGCTCAAAGCCAGGCTGGATTCTCCAGAAATATGTTTAGGGATCCTGAGGCTAAAACTGTCAAGACGTGCTGCTGGGAAAGCAGCAACCAGTACGAGATTCCCAGCTAGCAACCTGCACCAAGAACCTTTGACCTTTTGGTGTAGTGGGTAGGCAGGAAGGAGTTGGGGAGAGGTGAACGATGGGAATGAAAGGACCACCATCCTGGCCCATTGGCACAGGTGATCGCCAGGCCCCGCGTGGAGAAGCCAGCCTCCCAAGAGAGCAGGGCAAACCCTGTTCACCCTCTTCCTCCTGACACAATTCCCACGCCAACCTACGTTGACACTCATATTGACCCTGGGGTCCGTCCCTCTTCTTTATGCAAAGTCCAGCACAGCTCTGAAGCAAAACCTCGTGAGCATAGGGAGGTTGCAGTGCCTAGTGTTTCCTGGCGTCCAAGCTCATACTTTTGGAAAAACAAAATGAAAATGAAAATCGAACTAACCCACTCACCACCGCTCATATCCCGGACTGGCCAAAGGACCAGAGAAAGGTGGACGCGTGGAGTGGGATTCCCAGGCAATTAGACAATTAGCCTTTTGCCAGATGGCTGGTGTACCCCCATGGGCGGTTTAGGGTGGAGAGGGTTAAGTGAGGAAGATATCGCTGGCATCCTGCGGTCCCCAGCTGCTGCGAAATCCTGCAACCACTGGAAAAGGCATGCCCCGGGTATGAGCCCTGACTCTCTAGGATCCTTCCCGGACACGGGGTTCAAGCAAGCCAACCCAGAGAGGTCGCTGTCACTGGAGGTCATTGTTGGGCCCGGGAAGGGCAACCCTGCTCTCCGGGTTACTCTTGTGGCTTCTGAATTCACCCTGTCGCAATTCCTTCCCAAATGCAGGATTGCCCAAATTCCTGTCCCGGAACCTCAAGTGAACCCTATGTCCTGGCGTTTCCCTGTCTCCCTAAAGGCCTGGGGGAACCCTCCTTTTGCCTCCTCCCTCTCTCTCTTTACCAGGAGGCTTTGCCCTTCCTGAGTCCTGAGTGGCTGCAGGTGGGGCGAGGGAGGCAGTAGGGAACCAAGCAAAGTAACACAGGGCTGGAAATTGTTGAGACTTTTAAACCCACTCCTCCTTCCAAGAAGTTCCCTCCCTACTAGTGCCCGGAGAGTCACACTTAAGGGACGTGGGGTCTTTCCCCCAAGGTGTGTGTGAAGGGGGAGAGGGGTCCTTCGCAAATTTAGGCTCCTTTCACTTGTTAGTTGATTCCATCTAAAAGTTTGCTATTTATAGATAGACCCCACAGCCAGAACCCTGGGCTGGACTCCTGGGGCGGAGCGCGGCGCCCTGTTTCGCAGGTGTCCCGCGATTTGTTTGTTTTCCCCTCTTGCAGCAGGAGAGCAGGAGGACACCCTCGGGGACACCCAAAGCCACCCATTCCCGGGAGCTCGGACAGCGACCCCGCACGCAGGATCCTGTGAGTTGGCGCCGGGCCTCCGGGTACACGTGAGAGGCGCTGTCGCTCGCCGCTGCGACCGCGTGGGTCGCGCTGTCCCTAGCCTCTGCCCCCTCCGACCTCCAGCCAGGCTCTAGTTCTCTCTCTTTTTGCTGCCACCTTCCCTTTCCATTTTGGTGCCTCTCCTAGCTCCCCTCTCCAGCCTGTACGCAATTTGAAACCCAGTTCGCTTCTAGACTCGGTGTGGCCTCTTGGCGTGAGGCGGGCATGGGGGGGGGGGAGTGAGCGCGCTGCATGCAGGGCACTGTACCGGCCCAGGGGAGGGGGAGGCTGGGACACGAGGGCGCCTACAGCCTGCCGCGTGCGCCCACCTGAGCTCTGGAAGTAGGAGACAAGGTGCGTCCCGCCCCCGCATAGCTTTGGCCACGGCCCCCGCGTGGCATGGCGGTCTGGAGCTACCCGGCTGCCCTGCAAGCTCTTGAGTCATCTCTGAGCAGAAAAGAGGGAAAAGGAAGGAAAGCCGAGACCTGGGGCTGGTCAGAAAGAGTCAGGGTAAGGTTCCTCAACTCGAGCCCGGCACACTGGACTGCCATCCGTTTTCCCATCCATTGTAGGCAGGGCTTGCTTAAGGCGGGGCGAACCGCGGCTGAGGGTAGACCTTGACCTTGTCCTCCCCCCCACCCCCCCTTAAGCGCCGGAGCCTCAAGCATGGTTTCTGAGTTTTGGAAATCGACAGTCGGGGTGTAGTGGGTATTGAAAGCTTCCCCGACCCAGGGGCAAGACGAGAGTGGACAGCGACGGGCTCTGGGTGGCTGTGCGCGCTCAGCCGCGGCCAGACACTCTTTCCCGCAGGCGCACGGTGGCCCGCTTGTGGCTCCTTCCTGGTGTGTCAAAGTGTCCTTTGTAATCTTGGCAGAGGCAAGGTGTCGATGGGGAGCCACGCAGGGAAAGTTGTGGCTGGTTTCCTAGCAGTCTGACCAAAAATGAGAGCTTAGGGAGTTAGGAGCCAGCGAGTTAGGAACCAGCAAAAGCACAATCTGGGGTCACATCCCTACCTTGGCCCAGTGTCCCCCTGCAAGCATCTCCATATAATTTGTGGGCGCTGTCAATTTTCTTGACACAGTGGATCTCACTCTTAGTGTTCTTTTTGAAGCCTCATTTCGCTCACAGTGGTCAAGCCTGCCCTTGGGGTTGGACTGGGGATGAAGCTATGCACCCACTTGTAGATGTGCCCATGGAGTGGTCCTCTCTGCACATCGGAAGTTCCCCACTGCCCACAGAACAAGGAGACAGCATGGTGTGTGTTGCCAGCCTAGGTCCCTCCTCCCTCCAGGCTCCACATTGCTGGAACTGTCTGGTTCGGGCTGGATGGGGGCGCCCACACCTAGTCCTGATCTGCCAAGAGTCTCACTGAAGCCGGCTTGAAACAGTTTGCATTTCCTCTGCCAAAAGTAAAAGCCAGTTTCTGCCACTATCCCCAGGCAGCTTTCGGAGCTGTGGTTAAGTACAGATCTTAGCACAATTTCATAGCTAAAAACTGGTGGCACTGACCCTACTGTCTCCTAATCTGGGGACTAGAAGTCCTCGGTCATAATCTCTATTCCACCTACCTCTCTCCTGCCCCTCCTAAGATAATGAATGCCTTTTCTGGGTTTGTAGGAGCTGTTGGCCTTGTATTTAGGGGGAAGAAGGAAGAAAAGAAGAAGGAAGGAAGGAAGGAAGGAAGGAAGGAAGCAGAAGAAGGAAAAGACATAGAGGAGAAAGTCACACTGAAAGAAAGGCCCCTGTAAAAGGGAATGGGTCCCTTGCTGGCTGCTGCTCTGTGTGGGCTTTGAAAGGAACAGAAGCCTTAGGAAGGGCAGGAGCTACCTCTAAACCTAACCTTTCCTTACCCACAGGACATCGACTTCCTTATTTGGACTAAAAAAGTCATTGCTTGAGAGATGCTGGCCAGAGATGGAGAGAGCCAAGTGCCCCTCCCAGCAACTAGGCCATTCTGCTTTAGTGTAGACTCTGGTTCTTGAAGTTGGATACAGCCCACAAGGCTCCTGGGCTTCCCCAAGTTTTTGGCTTGTACAAAGTTTGCCATCTGCAAGCACCTCCAGACGTTTTGATGTGACCTTAGGACTAGGAAACTTCCTTTGCTCAGTGAAGCAAAAGTAACTTGCACTGGCATGGCTTCACACCACTGTGCTGGGGCTGGAATGGCTGGCTTGCGGGATCCCTGGTCAGGTTCAGTTCTGTCCTCTGCACTTGTCTTGAGGTGGCTTCCAGCCCCCTGGGCCTTTCCTTACAGGTGTAGGCTTTAGTGGAGAAGTTCTCCTTGAGAGTGTGAGGACTCATGCCATTTCCACCAAGCAGCTAGAACCAGGGAAGGAATAGCCAGGGGAAGAAAGAGGTGGCAGCCGACAGGAGACCTGTTTGTTTCCAAATCAAGGAATGAATGAATAAGAATTGTTCCTCTCCAATGTGGCCTATTTCCAAGGAACTCTGGACAGTGGTGCAAAGGTGTGTCCTTTCTGAAACTCTTTAGTAGTTTTGTGACTTACAAGTCAGTCAGTAAAAGAGGTGATGATTTCAGAGACAGTGCAGTCAGATTTTCAGGCTCGTTTTACATTATGGTTGCAAACAGTGGATATTTTTTAATCCCCCACCCGTCCTGCTCCTTTAAAAAAAATTGGTGGCTACTGACTGTCCTGGAGTGGGCAATATGAATTCTCTGACCAAGAGAATTCTATATACCTAAAAATTTCTTTCTGAGGGGCCCCATTCCCTCTCTTTAGACCCACCTTCATGACTTTGGCTACAAACCTGCACTTCAAGAATGTAGCTCAGCTACCCAGGGATTAAGATGACCCCAGAGTCAACCACAATCACCCTTCTCCACCTACCCCTCTGAGTGTTGCTAGAAGAAGGGATATACCTGCTTGGATAGAATCACAAATCCATCCCTTTAGCTTCCTTCTTTTCCACTCTGTCTGGTCCCCAGCACAATGGGACCTTTCTTGGGTGAGGAATCCTAGTCTCCATCAGTGGGATATCCCCAGCTTAGGTGCTGCCTTGCTTCCTGGCATCTTTTTGCTGAGAGGTGAGAGTGTGCTTTCCGTGCTGGATTTCATTTGCCATTAAACGCACACATGTCCAGACAAAGAGCTGAGACCCAAGATCCAGCTGGCAAGAAGGGAGGGGGCTGCCGTGGACAAGGGACTCTTGTCTCTGCCTTGCTGCACTGCTGTTGGCTGCACCACTTCATCATACAGCTTACGTGGGGGCACCAAAATTCATAGATTCTTTGACGGTCTCAGCCACACCTTGAGGGTGAGCTCTGTGTTTGGGCCAATCACTTTCACAAGCTGACAGTCAGAATCATTTACAACCTAAACAGCTTCCTGTGACCACCTCCATCTCAAGATTTGACATGAAGTAAAAATGTTTCTTTTCAAGTTCTTGTTCACCTTCAACGGGTTGGTTTCAATTTCTATTTCTCAAATTTCCTTGCAATAATATCCCATGAACCAGGTAATGTTTAGCTTCTGTGGGGCAGGATGATTCACCCCAGTTTCCCAGGTTGTTCTGGCTAAAACTGCCTTTGCCCTCATCCTTAGACACATACTTGACATGAAAGAAAGGGATTTAAAAAAAAAAAAAAACTAGAATTATTCAAATACTCTCTTCCTTCTTCTCCTCTCCTCCTCCTCCTTCTTCTGCAGGTTTGGAATAAATCTGGCCATGTAAACATTCAAACAGAAATATCATAAAAGATAAATGTGACTTTTGTGCAGTGAATTCTTTGAGGTATTTCCAAGTCATAGAGCAGATTGTTAACATGACTCCAGGACACTGCTCCTTCCACAGGAACGGGCCACTGGACCCATTTTTCAGACACAGAGTTCGCTTTACCCTGTGTCTTTATGTCTTTAGCCTCTTATCCAGTGGAACTTATAATCAAGCATTCCTTTAAATAGATTTCCCCCAATTTTTAAATGTGTCCACTTTCCCCACCCATGCAACATACTTGTTAGAAGTTTGCAGTTTAGAAAAATAAAAAAGAAGCTGCCATTTGTTTCATAGACCTGGTTGTTAAAGCTGTATTTTATTATTGTTTTTAAGTTTTTTACCTGCCAATGCTGGAGATTGAACTCAAAGCCTCACGCAAGCGAGACAAGCACTGAAATGCTGAGCTATATATCAAGACTGAAAGTTGTATTTTATTGCTAACTTGTGATAGTAAATAAATCAAAAAACAAAGAAACAGTTTTCTTGTTGCAGGAAAGCATATGTCATCTTTTTCAGCAAGGTTTGCTGAATAATTAGTTTGTCTCCAGCGCTCTTTATTTCCCTATATCAGATAGATTGCTATGCCCAGTTACTTACCTGATGCCAATTAAAGAAAGATTCGAGTTACTGGTCTCTGAAACCCTATCCCTCTTCTTCCCAGTAGAATTAATGTTCAAATATTTTTAATTACACGTTTCAGCATAATTTGCAAGGGAAAAGGTCCCACACGTACCCTTTAGTGAACCGTGGCCAAAGTGGCTACACTGTTAACAGAGGACATTTGAAAATAGAGAAGTAACAATATAAAACTTCTGCAGGCTGGCTGATAAACTCACAAATGCCACTCAGGGGCAAGGGGCTAATGGTAGATGCCACAGGGGAAAAGGATCTTCAGTGTGCAGTGTTTGGGGTGGAGTTCTGATAGAGGTCACCTTACGAAGCCTGATGAGGATATGTGACACACTTGTTTGTTCCCCTCACTGAAAAGTAAATATTGAGGTGATACATTTTGTAAGTAGAAGCAGCCTTTGCATTTTCCCCACTGGAGCCTAAGATACCTAAGATAGTACTGTTTTTATTTTTAAATGTGGTAAAGTTCAGGTAACAAAAATCTTATTATTTAAATGTGTGTGTGTAAGTTTGTGCTTGTGTGTGTGCATATGGATGTGTGTGTGTGTGTGTGTGTGTGTGTGTGTGTGTGTGTGTGTGTGTCATGCATGGACATATTTTTACCGGTGTGGGTGAGTTTTGTGCACATGGGTGCACATGAAAGTGGAATTAAGAGGCAGATGCTGGGTACCCTCTTAGATCTCACTGTATGTATGTATGTAAGTATACATGCATGTACATACACTTTTGTATGTATGTATTACATGACAGCGTGTGGAGACCAGAGCACAACTTCAAGAAGTGCTCTTCCTTTCAACTCTAAGGCAGGTATTGTTTGCTGTTACTCCTTCTGTGCTGCTAGCTGCCCACCCACCAACCTCTGAGCTACCTCAGCATTCCCCTGTCTCCATTTCCATTCTTTCTTTAGGGATTATGGGATTACAGATGTACCACACATTCAACTTTTACCATAGGGACCTTTTCTGTGGAATCTAAATCAGCTCACCAGGATTTCACAACTACTGCGTCCACTGTTGAGCCGTCTTCCTGGACCCCAGTTTTGAGACAGGGTCTCTCACTGACCTGAAGTTTATCAGTTTGCCTACTCAATCATCAACAAGCTGCAGTGAGTCACCTGTCCCCACTTTCCTGCCCCAGCTCAGGGGTTGCAAACAGCAAGCAACCTGTTCTTTTTTGAGTTGGACTTTGAGAACCCAAACTCTGGTCTTCATGCTTGCATAGCAGGGACATTAGCAATGGAGTCATCTGGCTCCTGGTTTTGAAGAATTCTAATGTAAACAACAGGTACTTCTGATGTCAGCTGCAGTCTGCATCCAAAAGACTCAATAGACACAGCTCCTGAAAAGAGCCCAAGCCTGAAATAATCGGAGTCCCAAATAATGAGGACTTCGATCCTGTCTACACTTTGTTAAAAGCAGACTAGCATGGCTCAGGAGGGAGAAACTACCTCTGTTGTTCAGGAAAGGGAAACAGCTGGGTCTCCTCTGACCTTGTTTTACTAGAAGTCCTGACTTGTCCCGATAATCTCCAGATGGTAGCCATTGTTATTTTAAAATTATTACTATCAAATTCATCTACCAAGAAATTTCACATAGCCTCCTCTGTTTAAACAACATGAAGGATCTGCCTTAAGCCAACATGAACTAGGAAAATCTAAATAAAGGTCGACAGATTTTCCCTAACTAGTTTCTAGCCCAAAGGCTGGGGTAGTCAGGTAATGTGCTGGTCAATTTCCTGGGAGAAAGACCTTGGAGTCAGAAGGGAAAGTAAGTTACTGCAAGGTATTGTTAAAAAGTTAGCTGGCACGGTGGCTCATGCCTGTAATACCAACATCCCAGAGGCTGAGACAGGGAGATTGCTATGAATTTAAGGCCAACCTAGGCTGCATACTGAAATCCTGACTTAAAACATGATTAAAAAGTCAGTAAAAGAGAATGCACAGAAATGGACATTATGGAAATGCCAAGGTGCCTCTTAACTCACCTTGGTTGCTTTCAGACAATTCATTTATTGATTAAAATAATACACACATTAGTTTGAGTCAAATTTTTATATCACTTAGTTATTGAGTTATGGGATAGCAAGCCCAGCTGCAAACGTGGGTTTGAGACCACCCCACCCCCCACCAGTTTCCCTGGGTTTCTGTGTATGTTACTTTACGAAGGGTGCTATTGGATAAGCCATTGGACACTTTGTAAATGCCATGTGTAGCCATTACCAGACAAGAGTCCTGAGGACCTACAGGGACACACTGTCCTTCACTATGGGGTTACTCCTCCATTTCAAATTATGGTGGGAATAAAAGTGAAGAATATGTATGAGACACCAAGCATTTTGAAGTGCATTTTCTTGTTTACATAGGTATTATTCTAAGACTTAAAATTATTCTAAAAAATAAACTGGACATGGTCAGACTTTCCTGTAGCCGGGTACTCAGAGCCCAAGACTAGAAGGTCATGGGTTCAAGGCTATTCTGGAAGGCATAGAAATGCAAATACTATAATAGCAATGACAAGTAAGAAATGCAGTTGGGGAATGCATGTAGTTCAGAGGTAGAATGCTTGTATAGCATAAATGATAAGTAGCAACACACACACACACACACACACACACACATACACACACACACACTTTCTCAAACAATATTGTAAACTAGGTACTCTCATTTTTCTGTATTTTAGATGATGAACAAATGGATAAACACTCATATAGCTGATAGGAGACAGCTGGGATTTTTGTTTACGTGTCTGTGAGATGCAGTCTCATGTAGCCCAAGCTAGATTTCAGTTTGCCATATAGGCAAGTTTGGCCTTGAACTCCTAATCTTTCTGCTTGTACCTCTTGACTCCTGGAATGGCAGGTCTGTGCCACCACTGCTGGCAAGAACTAGATATTGAACCACAAAGAAAGTCTGGTTCTAGAATCCTTGTTCTGGTTTATCTGCTATAGTATAACGACTGCTTAAAATTTAATACCTACAAGTTTCAAATGAAAACCTAAGTCCATATGTTAATTGACTCAATGTGTATTATTTGGGTACCTATTACCTAACCAAATTTATCTTGAAGCATGGAACCAGCTAGCAACACTTGACTGCTTTCCCCCATCCTGCTATGACTTTGATCACTTGAAATGGATTGTTTCTGTCACCTGTTCACACTAACCTACCTTGGCTGCATTGTTTCTTTTTCTATCTGCTTGAGCCCAAGACTCAGCTGTTTTGTTACAACTAACACAGGCTGAAGGCAAGCAGAAAAACTGTTATAATCAAAGCCCATAGAGGAATGCCAATGAGAACCAGATATAGCACCTTTAAGCACAAGCATAATTCTACCAAGGCTTTTGTTGCTAGAAGTGACCCGACCACAGAGCAGTGAGACCTTGGTGAGCTGCTGTTTCTTTTGGTTTGGATCTGCCATTTCCAGTTTGAGGAATAGTGGGACAATCATCAGATCTTCACAGGATCAGTCCCTGGAGGAGGGCGGTGAGGCTCATGAGTACCCCACCACCACCCACAAATACTTCCTAAAGTTATGTAGGTTGGGGAAGGCTAAGGTGGACGGGCCTCCAGGACGGTAGGAAAGTAACATTCATGAGGCTTCTTCGGTGGCACAGGTGCCTCTTTTGTGATTTATTCACATTGCAGGGCAGACTCTTCAGTGAGGAGGTTGACTTGAGTAGAATCTTTTTCTTTTTTTTTGGGGGGGGGAAGGAGGTGGTTTGTTTCTCTGTGTGGTAGTCCTGGCTATCCTGGAACTCGCTCTGTAGACCAGAACATCCTTGAATTCAGGGATCTGCCTGCCTCTGCCTCCCCAGTGATGGAACTAAAGGTGTGTGCCATCATGCCAGCAGAATTCTTTCTTTAGTGTGTTGATAACCTCCGTATCTAGAGTGAAGAGAAATCCACATTTCCTTCCAAGGCAAGTCATGTGACCCTCTTCGAACCATGCAGCAACTACTTAAAACAAAGTTTAAAGATCAGAAAGGTAGGCTAGGGGTATACCTCAGTTTGTAAAGTACGTTCCTAGCTTGCCAAAGCTCTGGGTTTATACCTTGACACTGGATACACCAGACATGATGGAACATACTAGCACGTAGGGTGCTAGAGGCAGGAGGATTAGGAGTTTGTGATCATCCTCAGTTACACAGTGAGCTCAAGGCCATCCTGAACCACATGAGACTGTTTTAAAAACCCACCAGAGTGGTTATGCGCAAAACCCGTTTTACAGAAAGCAAATGACTATATAAATGTGCAGGAAATAGAGTGGACATCCAACTGATGCTGCATCTTAGAGATGCCCAAGAATCCCCTGCGATGCAGAGGCCTCTCATTTCAGTACCTGTTGACTGTGTCATCTCTGAGGCAGAAATGAGGCAACCCCGGTCCTCCAACAAGCAGGCTTCAGAATAAAACGGTCAACCTTCCTGCTGTGGTACTGGTCATTCAGAGCGATGGCCATGGTGCCTTAGCTTCTAGAAAAGTCCTCTGAGTGGAGAGAGAGGGAACTAACTGCATACATAACCTATGGTGAATATTCTGGTGCACTCTAGTTTGCAATTGCAATTATTATTAACAAAGGTGTTTTACTAGTCAAATAGTCCTTCTGTAAATATGTCTATTTCAAACTAAGTCTTTGTCATTTATTACTCTTAAGGCTAAAGGTTCTGTTCCTTGGAGGTCCAATGTCAAACAGAAGAAACAATGGAATGTTCTGTGTGCTGTGGCCAATGCCATATTTCTTAGCCTTCTTGGCAATTTGGCGAATTCCGGGGGCCATAAGTATGAGCCTAATGTACTGTCTACCAGCTTATCAGGTTGGTTGACATGGTTGAACACTGTTGCACACGGTGCAGTTGGGCCAGCCTTGTTTTTTCTTTCAATATCAGAAACCCATTTTGTGCCACCATGCTTTTTATGCTATGATTTTTTCCTTGAAATATTACCAGATGTTAAGACAGCTGCAGACTTACTATGCTGTTGAATAGTCTGTATTTTCTGCCTGCCAACCTTCAAGGCAGAACTTCATACATGTTCTCCTTATACAGTTCTGCATACAGTAGGTGGGTTTAGAAATGGTGTCATGAACTTCATAGAGGGAATCTTGGCTCAGGAATTATTTCCTATGATGGTACAACTCACAAGGGCGTAGACCTGCAGCTTAAACCCATCATCCCTCTGATTCCAAGCCCGTTTTCCAGAGAGCATGAAACTATCCATAGTTTCCAGATAAAAGATGTTAGTGTGTGTGTTACCCCAAATAGTTACTTGAGAGGTCATGGATGTCCCACCTTTTCTTATAGGATGCTTCAGGGGCTTGAGTGAACTCATCTGTCTCATGACGGTCAGAGGGGATTTGAGATGTGGTGTTTTCTACAATATTCCCCGTCTCCTTTATATAGAAAGCAGGGTGTGCAGAATACATCAGTGAAGCCCTGTGACTTCTGAAGGACCCCTGATACTAGTCTAGACGTGGAGAATGTTATTCATGACTATGGCACCCACCAGATCTGCCTCCTTCCCCACCCACTATGGTGGTGTCTTCATGGTAGGTCACTGGTGTGAACACTGGGGGCTGGATGTAGTCAGATGGCTGAAGTCCAGGAGTCCTGATAGGCTCAAGGTTGTCATTGAGGGTCCTGGGTTGGATGTACATTTGGATGTAGAGTGGATGCTAGAGGTGTCTCTGTTCTCTCCAGCTGAAGATGCTTGAGGCAGAAGAGTGCTTATCATGTCCTTCAAGGATCTGAGACCATCTTGGAGCAGTCAGTGTGAGGAGGGCAGGCTGATAGGAGTCTCATGACAGCCCACCTATGCCTGTAACTGCCGATTCATTAGACACTAGGTACATAGTTTTGACTCAATACATAGCTGTGGGGAAGAGGGAATCATGGGCATTTGGGGAGAGTTACCTTAATCCAGATATTTACCTACTCTCCTCTCTTCTTCCTTCTCTTCATATCCGCTCTGCTCTCCTCCCTCTCTCCTCCACCACCTCCTCTCTTCTTCCCTCTTCCTCCTCCTCCTCCTCCTCTTCATCCTCCCCTACCTCTCTTTTACTGTCAGGAAGTATCTGTATCTAAACAGAAAAAGAAGAGCTTGGCACCTGCTCAGACAAAACAAGAGTGGTGTCCGCCCTCCCCTGATGGATAGATTTAAATAGTTTAAACTGTTGACATTTATCAAATTACCCCGAAACCTTCCACATCACCACCTTGCTTCACACACAGAGAGACTTCTTAAAGAAGCCTTTCAATATTTGCTTTTCTTAGTTACCATAACATTCAAGGATATGCCACCTTTTCATTAGGTGAGTACTGTACACATAATCGGGTCTCACCACCTTGTTTTCCTGTGCTCATGTAAAATAAAATAAAGACACATAGTATTAACCCAACAATTATCTGAATATTTAAATACTTGAGGCCAATTATATTCTTAGTGTTTCCAGAACTATTTGAATACACGCTTCGCTCTTTAGTCCGTGGGAGGGTTCTTCAGCTCTCCCTGTCTTAGCAGCATTACTCTTTCCATTATTCTTAGTGGGGAAGACTAGAGATCAGTGGCTGTCTGCAGGGAAACTGTAGCTGAGGCTTTCTCAGAAAGAGGGGCACTCAGTGTTGGTATGGCCCCAAACAGACATCTGCTAAATGTTAAATGGAAGGGTCAACAGCATCATGCTAGGCTTCCAGGGGTTTCATCTGGCCATAAAGATCAGAGAAGGCTCACTGCAGGAGATTGCTGTGAGACCACAGGGAGAGTTGGTGGAACTTTGACAAGGGAAGAAATAGGCCTGAGGTTTTATATAAGAAGGCAAGAATGTAAATAGAGACAGAAGCAGGGTGATGTAAGGTCTACTGGGAACACAGCAGAAGCATGTTTAGGATGAAGGGAGAGGGAGCACTAATGGGGAAAAAGACTAGTATCATTCAGGGCTCCTTAGGTCACACAGACTGGAAGGTCCATGGACCAGCTGTCCTCACATCAAGCAAAGAGGATTATTATTGATTGTTTCACCATATCCATTGTGTAGCTTTCTCCTGGGAAGCGTATGCTAAGAAGTACAACACTTCCCAGAATCCTTTGCATCTAGTTGAGATCAAGCAATTATTCTCAGTGATGGACAGTGTCTGTCCGCCCCACTGAAGTGATTAGGAAGCCAGGGTGCCTTTTCTATCATGGGCCATAGACAGGGATGTTGGGCTATAAACAAAGAGATTTCAACATCGTAGGGGAAAGAAAGCCATGAAGTGAGGGGGGCGGAACCTGTTCTGGGTTTTGTATGCTGAGCCATGAGTCTTCTTTGGGTCCAGCTCTGAGATCTGTGATTTGTCTTTCAGAGCAGCAAGAATTGCCTTGGCATGTTTCACAGTGGTTCACATGTGGCTCACAGTCACCCAACTAGTAAGAGCAAGGGCCAAGATGTGGGCCCAGGTTTGTCTTCACAGTGCTTCTCTGGACTCAACGTCATCCACATGTTAGAGTATCCCTGTCACTCCAGACATTGTCTGCAGGTCTAGACAGGTGAAGGTGACTATCTGTGTAGTGATTCTACTTGGAAGTCTATATTATTATGGGATAGAATAATTGCCTTGAAAAATAAGTCTCTGTGGACTGAAGAGGACCTGAGCTCTCATCTCTAAAACCCACCCAAAGTTGGATGGGGTAGGAACCATCTGTAAAGCCATTACTCCTAAGGGTAGATAGTGAGAGGGTGCTAGTCACTGAATTTTTTTAAACCTTTCTCTCATTTTCACCTCTTTTTAACCTTTCAACTCCTCGATCCCTGCTTTGGCTCATAAGTCATCTCTCACATAGATTTGTAGCATGGTCACATGGTCTCCCCACTAGTCACTCTGTGTCTTATATCAACTCATCAAGGGCATTCTTCACACGACCTAGAGAGTGATTATTCTAAAATATAAATCTGACCATTATTTCATTCTCTTCTTACAACTCCTCACTGATTTCCAGTGGCACACATCCAAATTGTTTTACAGAGCACAAGAGGCCCTCCATGGCTTGTCCTCCAGTCTCTCCAGCCTTGTACTGACATGGTACTCTTTCCTACCACAGCTTCAAACACAGTGAGCAGCAACGGACTGTTTAATTTCTGTCTGCTTGCTTCTGTGTGTTCCCCCTGCCTGATAAATGATTATGAATCCTTCAAGATCCAAAGGCATGGCCCTTTATATCACCGACATGGTGATATTATGCCAACCCTCTTCCAGGGAAAGCACATTGCTCTTTCCCCATGCCATTATTTGGAGGACTTCTTTTTGGACTTGTCTCTTGGGATGTCTGCTGAGCTTCAGCTATGAGCAGAAATAGTTCTGGTCTCTGCCCTGCTTACACTCTTATAACAGAATTGGGCACTAATGCCAGATATTCTTACAGATAAATATGAAATTACCACTTTGATACACTATGAGGAAGTGAACAGGGCACAACATAGGAGAGTTGAGTTGATATGGAACGATACTGGAGATTCTAACTAGCAAAAGGGGCTTGTGTCTTGTGTCAAGATGTGAAAGTTGACCCATGTACCTGAGGAAAACGGGCTTCAGGTAGAGGAGATGGAGAAGCCCCATGGAAGAGGGCATTTGAGTCTGTCATGGTGTGTCTGTAATCCCAGCCCTCAGGATACCAAAAGGAGGGCTCTGAGCTTGAGGCTAGACTGGGGTGATTCCTTATTCACATTTGTTTTCTTAATCTGAGTCTGTGCGTGTGCCTGTGAGTGTGTGTGCTTGTGGAGAGAGAGTTAAAGTGTGAGGTGTTGTTTAATCCACTTTGTGGCCATGGAGAAAACAAATATAATGAACTTAAAATAAGAAAAAGGTTGCTTGAGTTCAGTTTGGAGATTCTTGTCCATGCTTGGTTAGCATGTTTCTTTTGTGTTCACAATGAGACAATTTATCACAGAGGGAGAATATGACAAGGACGCAGCTTACTTCATGGTGGCCATAAAGCAGAGAGAGGAAGAACATGAGAGGAAACAAGGGACAGAGGAATGGATTGATGTCCCAATATCTTTTCCAAGGATCTGCCCTGTTGATCTAGCTTCTTTCTACCAGGCCCAAGCCCTGAAAGTCTCCACTAGCTCCTCATAGCACCGCTGGTCTCTTTCAGGGGCCATTAGAGATAAGAGCAGGTATACTGGAAAGAATTGGGAGGGTTCTTTTCACCGGATGTCACATGTATTTCTATCCCTTCATATTTGCCATGCTATAATCGTATTTATGCCAATCTTACAGTGGACCGTGAGCTGTTCGAAACAATGATCCACCACCAACTTCTTATTACTCTTTCATTTTGTCGTGTTCCTTGTAGCTATCCCTGTAACTGTGTATAATATTTGCCAAGTATACCCCAATTGAGCCCAAAGGCCTGCATATTCTCTCCCACACCATTAATAGAGAAGAAGGAACGACAACAACTGGAAAGGCAAGTTGGAGCTCAGTAGTAGAGTGTTTTAAACCCCTGGCTAAGAAGACACAAAATGTAATTAAACTCCAAGTTTACATTTACTTTCCAAACCAACCTTTGTTTCAAATAGTGTCTCTGTTATTTTTAAAAACCGTATAGTATTTACTCAAGGGACATTCTCTCCTAAGTAAATCAGAGCCAGCAGCCAAGTTAAGAGAAAAAGGCCAGAGTTGGTGCTGTAAGAACCAGCTTTGATTTTATGCTGAGGACCAAATGGAGTCAGAAAAAAATCCACAGGAAAAAGATTAGCAATACAGAAGACATGTTACGACCACTGTTTAATTTTCACTTGCTGCCTTTTGGTTTTGTCCTAGATGTTAGGATTTGGCCATTAGGGCCAATGTAGTGAAAGGCTTGACATTTACATGGCCTGTTGCTGGATTGTTTTTTGAGCACAGTTCTAAAGAGATTCATATTAAAAGGATATCCCTGTTTCTTGGAGTCACGGTCGTTAAAAGAAATTGTTTTTGTCTCTTTAATTTAGTCAGAACCGCACAAACAGCTTCTATGTACACCAAGACAAAGATGAGTCTATAACTGCCCTGTAAAGTGTGCGGATTAAAGTTGACTTGTGCAAGACCTTGTCTGAAGCCAGTTTGCACACAGTCATGAATGAGGCTATTTTATTTCATTAACCAGGACCAGGATGAGAAATTCTTCAATCGCACTCCTGAAATCAGATACACTGTCCTTTGTTGACTTATTAGAAATCTGTATTGTAACGTCCCATATTTACCATCCACGTGGGATATGTGGATAACTGAAGCCAAGGACTGTATTCCCCCCCACCCATGTGTACATAGCCTTTGCATGTACAATTCATTCCCTTGTGTAGTTGTGAAATCTCTGTCATGTGAGCCAAGTGGTCCTTCTTGTCAGTCTATCAAAAAGGCTTTACAGTAATTAATTTATTTGTGTGTGTGCACATGCATGTATATACATACGAAGTTTGTAGAACACCTTGTGGGAATTGGTTTTCTCCATCCACCTTTTACAACGTGGGCCCCAAGGATCAGACTCTCAAGTCGTCAGATTTGGTGGCAGGCTGTTTTATGTAAGGTGCCATCTTAACCCTTCTTGTCAGTCTTAATGATGAGAATCGGAATTGAGCATCATGTGACAGAGAGTCCAATCATACTGATTCCAGTGACTGCCTGTAGCAAGTCTGTTGGATACAGCTGCGCCCTGCAGGTACAGCTATAATGTGGGAAGTGTAGACCTGAGAGGTTTCCGAGTAACTCCAGTCACAGAGGGGCAAGCGGCTGGGAGGTCTTGGAGCAGCTAATGGTTGGGTTAAGAAGGCAGTGTGGTGGTTAGGACCTCAGGGTCTGGAACCACATGTCTTGGGTTCGTATCTGCAGCTAGCAACTTGCTGGTATCACAGTCTTGGTTTATTATGTAACTTCTTCATTCTCAGCTTCCCCCATGCATGGTGAGGTTAGTAGTACACTTACTGCCCAGGCTTGCCAGGGGAATCAAAAGGTACTATCAGCAAAATGCTTAGGGCAGGGTCTGCTACACAGTAAGTAATTTCTAGCTACTATGATTAGATTAGGAGAAAGCTCAAGAGATGAGCTTTCGAAAGACAAAGATTAATGAGGGCAAGGTCAGTGGAACTTCTGGTGAGATCTAAAATAAAAAAATTGAATTTTTTTGGTCAACCATTAAATACGCATCATCTGCTTGACCTTTTAAACAGAATTATTGTAGAAATTGCTTTCTATAAATAGTTTCTAAAAAGTATTAAGAATATCAAAAAAAGCATCCTCTGAGGCTGGGGATGGGAGTACTATTTAGTGAAGATTAGAAAACTTATGGTGCTTCAGTTTGGAGAACAGAAAGTTCACAAAACAGTGAGTTCCTCTTAGAGATGGGTTTACTAATATATATAACAATGACAAGCATTTACCTAGCAATTACCAGGTCAATAGAACTTTATTTCAGTTTACTTATTTGATTCCACTTAGTTTTTTCAACTATGTAACTTCATTTGGTGATCATAAAAATTCCACAGAGCCCAATTCTCTTCACTTTACCTGACCCTAGGCAGAGGCTCCAAGGTGTCCTGTGACCCTTTGAAGCCTCAGGTGATGTGAAGTCCAGTAGCAGTCCTTATTGACTGCTCTGTGGTGTTCCCTGTATTTGCTGTTGTTGGTGTTAATATCTACCATTAGAGGGTGTTTTGGTTTTGCAAAGTACCTAATAGTCTTGTATATGATGCATTCTTTTGTATGTGTGCTTATGTATAGAGGTAGGCATGTGTATGTGTAAATTATCGTGTGTGGGGGTGCAGGTGCACATATATACACATGTGTGTCCAGGCCAGAGACCATCCTCAGGTGTTGTTCCTCAAATGCTGTTCATTTTGTTTCTCTGAAACAGCGTCTCATGGAGACCTGGGAATCACAGGTCAGATAAGACTGGCTGGCAAGGAGTCTCAGGCATTTGTCTCCTCTCCTCCTCAGGGTGGGGTTACAAGCGCAGCTACCATGCCTGGCTTTGAAAAGCATGCTCCTGAGATGAAGCTCAGGCCTTCAAGCCTGCTCAGCCAGCACTTACCAGTTACGCTATCCCTACCCCTCAGCCTTTGTTGTCAAATATTCATGAAGTGACAGTTTTCTGGTCAGGAAATTGAAGCTATGGAAGCAGGTTCTCACAGGCTTGTTCTTCAGGTCCCACGTGCTGTAACCAAATTCTCTAACAATAGTTTCTTGCTAAGCCCATACCCTCCATGATCTACATGGCTGACAGTCAGAGAGAGAAGGACAGAGGGGACTCCAGTGAAGGTGGAGTATAAGTAGCCAGGAGGCAGGGACAATGCACAGCCCACACGAATCTTACCTTGCCTTTATAAGCACAAGGTTTCTATGTCTCAGTAGAATGACTGACAGTTTTTCTGCCCTTCCCCCATACTGTCAAAGTAGGAAGAAAAAACATCTGAGTTAAACTTCAGGAAACATTCAAACAGTGTGGGTATTAAAATCTGAGAGATGATGGAGAGCACAGTTTCCCCATAACTTTCCAAGACATGATGTCATCTGCATGTGATTATTGTATTTCAAGTGGGCAACCCGCCCAGCTTCTGGATGAGGCCTTGCCTGTAAATCTGATGGATATTTCGGAGCTCTCACCTTGAACACATCAAGAGCCTCCTGGGTTGTTATGCGTTTGGTCTGAATTAGTAGAAAATTGTTATACTTTACCTGGTACTTTGCCAGTGTGATGACATCCAGAGTTAGGAGCTGCCAGCAATCACTATTATCCACGGTGATGGCTTTATACATTCCTCTCAAGATAATTAAGATATTTATATCCATAAAATGGAAAAGTACCTACCTTAATATATTTTATCTCTAATGTCTACATAGAATCCAGACATTTTTAGCAGGCTGAGTAACATCTCAGGATCTTAGGGAGAAAAACATATTAATAAATCTTTCATTCATGTGTATAAAAATTGTCATTGAGAAAAATCTTTAAAGCTACTGTTCTGTGGATTGGAAGTGAGTTTGCTGCAAAGTTGCCCATTCATCAACCGTGTATTAGATGTAGTCTGCTATAAAGGCATTTCATTCATTCATTCATTCATTCATTCATTCATTCATTTTTCTTCTTTACATTGGATACGTATGGAGTTGGGATTCAGGATGGTAAAGAAAAAAAGAGACAAAACTCCTTGTCCTCATCCTGTGTGATAGTGGAAGAGCCACTGCACATAAGATATGGTGACCGTTCAGGTTATGGAGGAGATAAAAGGGGCAGCTCTGAGGGAGGGGCTTTTGGATGCAGACCAGCTGGACTTAAGGAAGCTAACTTTACCAGTGTCTGAGGGAGAACAGTTCATAGGCCTCCCTCAACAGCATGCCCTTTGTGCCTGAGGAAGAGAGCAGACCAGAAACACAGGGGTAAGTCAGCAAGAGTGAATGGGAGGGGAGAGGGTTTGGGGGTGGATTGGAGATGTAGGGCTCCACAGGTCAGAGTGTGGGGTGTTTGACTTCTCATCACCCTAAAGCCAGGAGTGTGGTGGCACACGGAAGACAAACGTGGGTGGGGGTATGCATACTGGCACTTATTAGTCATCAATCTCTCAGCAAGTGTCGTTCAGTGCTCTGGGTTCCAATAGAGAAAGTATTTTCCCTGGCAGGCGTGTCTAACCCGAGTCCACGAGGTCACATGTACTCCAGTATAGATATGCGTGTGACACCAAGGCAATTTGTCAACTAGAATATTATGTGATTTCTTTCTGTGGTTATGTTTTGTAACTTGATCATGTTGTTCTAGGGCATGAGCCTTTCAGATAGCAATATAGTGTGGTGTAAAAAGTTTGCGTATGCCTTCTTACATGGCTGAGCCAGGCAGAGGCAGTCCACATCCATTCTGATAGAGGCCACATACAGTTAACAATATAAACAGTTTTTGAACTTGCATATATAGTGACAGGATTACCCCATATTCTGTGGAAATCTTTTTTTTTTTTTTTTTGAAACTATGGAAGGAGATGTGAGCATCAATTATCTCCTCCTTTCAGGATCCCAATGAAAACTCAAAGACAAAACTCAAGAAGCATCTGATGCTAGGCAAAATGTACACTTCTTCCTCAACCTTAGTGGTTTCCATCATTATTAGCATACCTTATTAGCGTACTCATCTAACAAAGTAGCAGGAAGCTTAAAATTTTTAAACTTTTTTTCTTCTTCGTATAGCATAGGAAAATACTCTAAATCTGCATGGTGAGTCTTAGGAATAGATAGTGTTACAGATGGACCATGATTTAGAGATGGTTTGAGTGTGTCCCTTAAGGTTCATGGGAAGGGAGCTTGGTTCCTATCTTGATGGTTTGCACTTGAACGAGCATAGTGACCCTGCTCTGCATAGTTCTCTAGCCTTAAAAAGACATGACAGGGTAGTACTGGAAAACCAACTAATATGGATTTCATTCTGCCCTCCAAATCCTTAAAGGGGAGAGTAGCAGAGAATTGGCAGACACTGATAATCACCCACCATTTGTCTTCAAGTGATAAGAGATCACTTTTAAAAAATAAATGAATACACAATCCTAAAGGCCCTTAACTTCATTTTTATTGTGACAATGGCTTTATGTTCAGGATTTTGTTATTGAAATCAAGTTCATTGGATATGGAGTAATCACACCTGTAAGCCCTGCGGGTGTGAAGCTGAGGCAAGAGGATTATTGTGACTCTATTGCAGGTAACCAGGATACAGAGTAAGAACCTGTCAAAAAACAAACAAACAAACAAACAAACAAAACCAACCAAAAACCCCCAAGTTAACAAAAAATAAAGAATGCAGCAAATAAACATGTCAAGTTCAGATATGCAAGGGGATGCCTGGGAGCTATTTGTTTGAACATGGTTCAGGACAGGTTGTCTGCCACCCACCAACTGTGGTGGTAGAGGAGTAACACCTGGCTGGAAGATGTGGTGTCTGGAGCAGCTGCTGGTCCACTTTCGGGAGGAGGGCTTGTGATGTGTTGCCGTTCTGCAGTTAATATCTGATCCTATTACCCTGCTCTCAGGTGCTGGCTCTACTACTAAATCAGTTGGTGTTACGATAAATCTTTCTGCCAAAAGCCGCCTGAGCCCTACCGCCACGTGTGAACTTTACGCCAGCCGCCCGCCTGAGTTAGGACCAAATGAATACACAGAAACTTGTATTAGGTACAATGATGCTTGGGCAATGACTAGGATTCTCATCTGTTAGCTCAGTCTTAACTATCATAAACCTATATATTTTATAAGACTTATCAGATGCCTTTTTGGCGTCCCTCCTTGCCGGTGGATCACATCGTGCTGCTGGAGCCAGAGCTGAGGAAAAAGGGGTCATACTTCCTGTTTCCTCACTTAGATATGAGTCTCCTTGCCATATCACTTCCTGCCTGGATCATCACTTCTCTACTAAATTTCCCAGAATCCTCTTTGACTCCTAGTCCTTGCTCGCCATTGGCCAAACAGTATTTTATTCAACAATCAATAAGATAAACAGACACAGAACATTCCCCATCATTCCCTCTTTTCTGTCTAAATAAAAAGAAGGGTAACTTATCTTTTATAATAACTGAAGAAAACTACAACCATAACTATCTGTCTTCAACTCTGTCAAAGACCACAGAAGGAAAATATATAAACTCTAGAATTGACAGGACATCTTGCTTCCAAGTCACCCAAAGTTCCTCTGTAATGTTGGGGCATCCATCTTTAGCCTATAGGCCACAGTGTGTCTGGCATACTTCTCCATTTCAACAGGAACCCTTCAGTACTGTCTTGTTTTATAAGTTTTTATTGTGGGTCCTACATGTTCAGTTTATACAGCAACAAACAGTCCAGGCAAGAGCAGTTTCTTGCCCAAATGGCTAATCTTGCCATGTTGAATGCAAACTCCATAACTAGTTTCTTCGATGCCCATCCTCCTTTCTGAGGTAATTGTTGTGCCAGGAGCAGTTGTGTCTCACTGCCAAGAAAAACCCTAAACCATTTAAATGCCATATTTCTGTAGGTCTTTGAAAGGTTTGAAGAATACCTATCCATCTCAAATACATCTCTGTATATCTAGAAAACCTAACTAACCTAATTATAAATTCTGACTATTATAGGTAGAGGATCTGTATAAACACAATACCTAAACAAGAAGAGACATATACCTATTACAAAATTGACCTTAAAGTTGTATCAATAAATGAAAATCTATACCAATGCAAAGTATTCATTCCTATATCCTATTCCCCTTTTCTTTCTTTAAAAAGAGATTGACTATGTTTATTATCATTTATAACTAACCCCATTTAAATAAAAACAAACATTTATAAATAATTTATGGGAATATGAGCATCGTTCTTTCTAAACTGCTTCCTGTTGATTGGGGGCGATGTTCATACCATTAGGATCATGATAAAACATAGAAACCTGACCAAGTCCTTGTTTTTGTAGTCTGTAAGGCTGTATCATCTCAGCTGTTTGAATGCAGGATCAGTTGGGTCACTGCTTCCTGGGGTCTTGCTTGATCAAACCATATTAGTCTAGAAAGAATCCATAGCTTTTTATTTTCTGTGGAAGCACAAACAAATTCTTTTTCCAAGTAGCCTGTCCTTAGACTTAACTTTTGAAGTCAAAGCATTTTTAAAATGTATAAGTTGGATTAATTTAGCAGCATTTATAATCAAATGTATTTTAGCAGCAGTAATTCTTTCCTCAGCAATCAAACAATTTAAATACAACAATATGGCATATAGTATCCAGATTCTCTCTGTATTTTTCATCTCTAGGTGGCTTTTTTACTATTCTACTTTTATTTCCTTTTGTTTCTTTTTTTTCCCCCGAGACAGGGTTTCTCTGTGGAAATCTGCCTGCCTCTGCTTCCTTCAGCAAATCCTATCGGCATTGGCATTGGCCACCACAACCAGCTACTTTATTTCCTCCTGTTACTTCTTTTTTTTCACAAGCCCAAAAATATTTTTAAATGCAGTGTAAACCTTTAGAGGTTTTTCTTTATCTGGAACTGTCTTTATCATCTCAGAAGTGCCGAGTACAATGCCCAAGAGCGCTGGGATGGCGAGAGCATATGGAAGCTGCTCCCATGCCTCTCAGCGGCCCGACAGGGCAGGCTTGGCAGAAGGTTTCCCTCTTTGTCTGGGAACCTTGGGGCATGGGGTTATCCCACTTCTGACACCATTCTGTTACGATAAATCTTTCTGTTAAAAACCGCCTGAGCTCCACTGCCATGTGTGAGCTTTACCACAGCTGCCCGCCTGAAATTGGCTCTGAGGAGGAACAAAGCCCAGGTCTGTATTGTGATCTCAGCCCATGACCTCTGGTAGAAGTCTGAGCTTGGTTTTGTACTGCCATCCCTTTTGGTCAAGGTTGACATCTTTTCTTCCAACACAACTACATTAAGGGAACTGACTAGGGCCTTCCTATGACCTTGGCTATTTACTGGTCAAAATCTTCAAATCACACTGGGCTCTTTCTGTGTATCCCGCCTGAAGCTGCTGTGGAGGCACACATTTCAGATGTGAGCATAGTGTCTTTAAGGGCAGAATAATTGTGAACCTCAGAGTGGAAACCCTCTGTGGGGGCATATTCTTCCATCTCTCCAAAGACTCAGCCAAGATGGGGTTTGACCTTAATCTCCAGGTCATTAGACATGTCTTAATTGGAGAATACTTTCTGAGAGAGATTGGAGGGGAGAAAGAATCCTGTTTAATCCCTGCAGGTTTTATGGATGTGTTTTTGAACCATCTTCCCTCCCTCTCTGTTCTTCATCCACCACACCCAGCCTCAAAGGGTCTTCTCTTGATCCATCCCTCTTTTCCTGAGTATCATATGTGGCTGTGAGAAGCACTTTTTAACATTCTTCTTAGAGTCCTTGGTCACATCTTGTCTCTTCTGCATTCCGTAGAGTTCCAGGCAAACTTTCTGCTAACTCTTCTGTCAGCATTTAACTTGTGTTCCTTTCTGCAGTTCCTACCTCCCAACACTATCTTTTCTCTTTGTCTTTCAAGTCCTCACTCCCTTGACTTTTCTTCCCATTTTTACTAACTACTTCTTTGAAGCCCTGAGGACTCTTGTCTAGCACTTGCTCACAAAGCCAATGCCACATGTTTTGGATTTCTATGATAGGACACAGTGTTTTTTAACAACTTTTCTCTAGTTACATACAACCTTGTGAAGACTATATCAACACTCATTGCCTTAAAGATGCTATATTTTGCTCATGATTTTGTGGTTCAGGAATTTGGGAAGGGATGGTCAGTCAATTCTTTAGGTCTCTTCTGCAGTTGTAGGCAGATAGATGTTGGCTAGGTAGGGTTTTGGATACAGTTACATCTGAAGGCCTGAACAGGCAGAAGTCCAAATGGGTCACTTACATGGCTAGCAGTTGATGTTGGCTGTTGTCTGGGAATGCAGGAGGGGCTGTTGACCTAAGGCCCTGAGCCATGGACTTTGCACAGCATGGTGGCTGTGTTCCAGGAGGGACAGTCTAGAAAGAATATTTCAAGAGACCTGGGTAGTTTCTAATGAGATTTCCTTAGAAATCCAGGACACTGCTTTGACTGGATCCTAATAACTCATAATCAGTAGATGGAGACACCGTGTTCTTTATTTTAAGAGTTTATTCTTTAACTATTTCACTCACATAGACAGTATAGCTTGATTACACTCACACACCCAGCCCTGGGACCACAGTCCTCCCCCACTTTGCTATTCTCTTTCTTATGTGAGCTTCTGAGATGGAGATAGGAACTCAGTCCTCATGCTTGTGTGGCAAACACTTGATTGGCAGAACCTCCTGCCGCCTCGCTCTATAGGCATTGTCTAAGTGAAAAAAGCTGTACATATTTTGTTGTCCTCGTTGGTTTCCCACAGTAATGATCAGAGCCTCAGAAAACCACCCTGCCCTCAAGGAATACTGGTGACATGAGAGCACAGAGCTGAAAGTTAGAAAGGGCTTCTATAGGGCTCTGTGGTTCTAGGAAAGAGTCAAAAGGAATTTTAATCCATTGAAAAACTTTTTGGAGATAGCAAATTGCCGAGTAGTGCAGGGTGGCTTTGAAATCTTAATCCTCTTTATCCTTCTAAATACTGCAATTATTGGTTTGTGCCACCATGGCCAGTCTCAATCCATAGAAACAAGAAATCTTGCAGAGAGCCTTTTGTCCTGAAAATCATCTAAAGTTTATGAAACCTTGCAAACTTTCTCAAATGGCTTTTCCTTTGGAGCTTTCCTGTTGCTGCCAGAATTTCAGTGCCATGTAGGTATGTGTGACCAATGGCCTGAGGACAAAAGTACTCTCAGATAACTCCAAGTAGGGCCTGACACAAAATCCTAAACTTACTTAAAACTTAAGATTTTTATTTTGTTTTGTTTTGTTTTGCTTTGAGACAGGGTTTCAAAGCTTAAGATTTTTAAAAAGGTTTTTTTTTGTGGGGGATAACTCAGTGGTTCTTGAGTGTGAGTTTTGTAGTCGTTATCTATTGGGATGCCAAAAGGCCACCAGTACAGAGATGGTTGGTTTGTAGGTTTTAAAATCATGTGAATTGCTGTCATGGGGATCTATTTGTTGACTTCAGCCAGGCAGTGAACCCTATTTTATAGTCTCTAGCAGGACTCACTGACATTTTAACTGTGGTCCATCAAAATCTTGACCTTTTAGGGGCCAGGGAGATTGCTCTATTGGTGAAGTGCCTGCTGTACAAGATAAAGTACCTAAGCTGCACCCTCAGCACCCATGTTGTTAAAAGTCAGGTGTAGTTTGGTGTACCTAAAATCACAGTTCTGGTGAAGGGAAAGGCAGGGGGATCCTGAAGCTTGTTAGCCAGCTAGTCTACAAATCAGTAAGGTCCCGGTTCAGTGAGAGACCCTGTCTCAAAAATTAAGGTAGAGAGCAATTGAGGAATATACCCAGTGTGGACCTCTGTCTTAGTTACTTTTCTATAGTTGTGATAAGATGCCAAGAGAGAGTTTATTTGGGACTTACAGTTTCAGAGGATTGGAGTCCATGACCATCATGGCAGAGAACATGGCAACAGGCAGGCAGGCAGACATGGTCCTGGAGCAGGAGCTGAGAACTTAGCTTCTCCACCCACAAGCACATGAGGGAGAGAGAGCTGAGAACAGCATGGGTTCTTGAAGCCTCAAAGCTCACCCCAATGACACACTTCCTCCAAGAAGACCATACATACTAATCCTTCCCAAAGAGTTCTACCAAATGGGGACCCAGTATTCACATATATGAACTTATGGAGACTATTATCATTCAAATCACTACACTCTCTGACCTCTACACATACACACAAACATATATAACAAAAACACAGACACACAGACACACACATCATGGCATTTTGTTTTGTTGAGCTGGGTTCTAGTCATGGCATTGCAGTATACCAGAGGATTCAACTACATATCTGGTAGGTTTCAGAGATAATCAACCTTGGGTCTTTATCCTCTTGATCTATGTGTTGGAGATGGTAATGAGAGCAGACCAGAGCAATCTCTTGTAGCCATCAATGACAGTACCTTGACATCTTGACTACCGGACCTCAGTAATCTACTCCTACTCTTCTTAAAAATTGTGGACCTGCTCCTAGGTCACTTTATTATATGGCTACCCACTTGGAATAAAACACTGAAAAGGACCCAAGGGGCCATGAGGCAGGGAATTTAATGGGGAGAGCAAGGCGAGCATCTAGGGTACGCAGCAGTCTCAGGATTGATGCACTTCCAGGTTTGGGTGACCTGTCCTGTGTTGATCGGTCAACTGGTTGCTATGGCCTCTAGACCCACCCAGGACAGTTGCTATGCTCTCCGTGATACTGTTAATCCACTTTACCATAAAGCACATCCAGAGCCTGCTAGCTAACTTCTGATTGGTTCCTTGCCACGTGGAGGATATCTGATCTCCTAGTGACTTGGGAAGGTCCAGCAACGTCAGACATGTGCTGAGTCAGAGGTCTACATCTTGCTGGATCTTTTCTGCAGCCTGTCATAGCTGCTAAAGCAGGGGACTCCATGAGGGTCTGGTCCCTTCAACAGGGGTGACTCCAACTGGAAGACACCAGAGGTAGGGTGAAATTCAAGATCAGATGGATGTCATGCTCTGGAAAGAGAAATCACAGTGTAGTTCAAATCAGGAGTTCCTTATGGCTACCGCCTTAGGAAGACATGAGCACGACAGAGGTGAACATGAGCATAGGGACATTTCTGCCTTCTGGCATCCTCTTTACTCTCTTAAAGCTTTCATTGTAGAGGTCTTTCTTCTCCTTGGTGGGGCTGCCTAGGTCTCCTGGGTAATTCATTTTATGTTTTTGAATCTCTTCTGAATTGATGTTCGCCCCCTGTTTCCTTTCTGGGTAAGTTATTATTTGTATACAGAAAAGCTACTCATTTTTCTGTTCTTGAAGTAGAATTCCACTGTGGCCCAGGCTGGCCTTGAACTCCCAGCAATTCTCCTGCCTCAATGTCCTGAATACCAGGGTTATAGGCATGGGCCGCCCCTTATGGCTTCTCATTTCTCAACACTGATTTTCTGCCATGTTGTGTGGCTGGCAGTGTTAGCCTTCTGGTAGCATCTTTAGGGGTGTTAAAGTCTAGGAGCATGCAAGTTCAGAGAGACTAACAGCGCATTTGCTCTTATAGGCAGAATGGAGCTGCACCTATGCATTTGTATATGGTAAGATGTATGTATAACACAAAAACGGAATTGGGATGATTGACAGAGGATTGAGACCAGTAAGAGGAGGGTGGAGGAGTAATAAAGAGCAAAGAACAGCTATGCATTTGTATAAAATATGAAAAAATAATAAAATGAGGCCAAGCAGGTGATTTGAAGGGATTTCCCTAGCCTTGGCTTCAGCTTACTCCCATGAACTCACATCTAGTTTTTAGAGTGCTGTGCAGAGGGAAATTCTGAATCCATGTTTGGCATATGTACAGAAGGGTATCAAGATTGATTAGCAATGTCTGCCATGGATCTCAAGGCTGGGCCAGCCTGGCATTCACCGGCAATGCATATGTTGTCTGTGGCCCAGCTGATCGTGTGGAGGCTGACCTGGGCTTCAACATGAGGTAAACGAAAGGCTAGTGGTGTGGCTGAAAAGTAGAAACCCACCCAATGGAGATGATTTTCCCTCACTGAGGTCAGGTCTCACCATGGTCAACTATATTAAGAATTTATGTGGTAAAATATTAGTAGGGGTTGTGGTAGAGAGTGCTTGCTGTACAAGTGAGAACCCAAGTTCAATCCCCAGTGCTCACTGCAGTGTTCTAGCCCTTCTTAACAAAAGCCAAGTCTTGTGGCATGAGCTAGTAAGCACAGCCTGGGGAGACAGGTGGAATCTTGGGCTTGCTGGCCAGTCTGGCTAGCCTAACTGCTGAGGTCTGGAATTTAATAAGACAACTTGTCTGAAAAAGCAAGGCAGACAGCTCCTGGGAAACAAAATCCAAAGCTGAAATCTGTCCTCTGAATACAAGTGGATATGTACCCACAGAGCTGTGGCTGTGCCCTGACCCTTGGGCACAAACAGAAAGTAGAAGAAAAAGCTGGGAAAGATAATGGGGAGAAAACTGCATCCTTGAATACCAGTTTAGGGCATTTGTTTGTGGTTGGGTAAGTTATGAGAGAACTTTTTTTTTTAAATAGCAGTAACATCATCAGAGTGAGAGAGTGCATGCTTTAAATACAGTTCATCTCAAATGGGCCACTCTGTTTATGAAGATTTTTATCTATATATGCACATAAATATGTACATATAAATTTTCACAGCCAAAGGGAAAGGTTGTATATTATGGCATAAAATTATATATTTTTTTGGCTCTGACTCAGCAGCCATAAAATCTAACTATTTCCAAGCATCAGAAAGATGGGAAACACTCTTTCTAACATCTTAAAATAATTGTGTGGAGGCCAATCCAGTGGCCCCTGTGCATAAGTAGCTCAGATTGAATTTTAGGAGAGATTTCACACATCCTAGTATTAACTTTGGGGCCTAGAAATAGACTATATATCTAATAGGCAACGTCCCTTTGAACTTTTTTGGCCCAGCTACCTCCAGTGAAATGTTTGTATATGCATTTAAATGCAACCATTAAGAGGTGAAGTCCTTTTCTATGTCTGTTCCCTAATGAAACAAACTTTCACAACTAACCACAGAGGAAAATACTGTAATGTGTATGTATAATGTTTAGATACTAGCAGAAGGGACATAAGTAGAAGTCACAGGATGCCATCAAGAAAATATTGGTGTTTGGTTCACCCATGAATAAATTATGGCTGAAGTTTGGATCCTTGTCATGTCACAACTTATAAAAATTAATGTGAGCTCAACTTTATCCAAGATAGAAAAGTCAGAGCCAGGCAGAGTCTCGTGACACTAGAAAGGGGTAGCTCACCAAAGTTCTCAGAAAGGAGTAAGTGCAGTTATTGACTTGTTTTTATTTATTTTTTGATATAAAATAACACAGTGGCGAATTTTACTTTTTTTTTCTAAGTTTTAGGACTATGGTAAGCTGCTCTCATCAGTCAGAAGATATCAGGGCACTTTCAGCTTTGAGTTTTACTGAAATCCCTCTACTTAGTTAGCAACTCAGTGGCACAACTGCATTAAACATTCCAGATTATTTTTTTTGTTTCTATTCTAGATAGGTGATAACAAAGGAAAATGGAAGGACAAGTTTTAAATCACGATAGGTATGTGACAATATAATATAGGCAAAATTGCCATCATGAAGAATGTTCATGGTGGGGCATGCGTTAGGGCAATAGTGATTCCAAGGCAATATGGAGCTTGTGGATATGATGGGTACATGGCTGGAGGCAGAGTCATCCAGAGAATGACTGGAACAAACTTTAAAGCTGTCTCTAGTGCCTGAGCATGGTGGTGCACACCTTTAATCCCAGTACCTGGGAGGCAGAGGCAGGAGGATCCCTGAGCCAACCTGGTCTACAGAGTGAGTTTCAGGACAGCCAGGGACACATCGTGAGACCCCATCTCAAAAACAACAACAACAACAACAACAACAACAACAACGTATCTCCCATGTCAGTGATACTTCTGGTTGGCCAGTTTATATGAGAAAGAGTTACCAAGGAGTCAGTTAAGGGAAGCTTAGTTTCCACAACTCTCGTTTAGCACAGCTTCTTAGAATTGGGCACTTTGCAAGTCTTGAGTTTAAGGTCAGCCTGGGATGCCTGTGGCCCTGTAGCAACAAAAGGAACTGCTCCATACTCAAAGAAACCAACAGCCAAATAAAACAAACAAGAAAAATTCAAATCCAAACCAAACAAACCTAAACAACAATAAACGAACAGAGGAGTAGAGGTCTTTCTTCTTTCTTTATATGCAGGTTCTATATTGGAACCACCTGAATCCTGTATACCTGGTTTGGGTTACATTGAAGTTAAAAACTTGCTGGATCACCAAGAAAAAGAACATGAGTTCTCTGTCTCTGTCTATCTGTCTGTCTGTTTTTTTTTTTTTTGTGTGTGTGTGTATGTGTGTGTGTGTGTGTGTGTGTGTGTGTGTGTGTGTGTGTGTGTGTGTGTGTGTTGTGTGTGTGTGTGTGTGTGTGTGTGTGTGTGTGTGTGTGTGTGTGTGTGTGTGTGTGTGTGTGTGTGTGTGTGTGTGTGTGTGTGTGTGTGTGAGTGTGTGAGTGTGTGTGTGTTAGAAGGGTGATATGGCCATTCAGTCAGTTGTTTTCCTTTGATATCAGTTCTCAAGGAGATCCCAAGGACCATTGGTTACAAAAAGCAAATGTGAGCTAGGGCAAAGTGGATATGTTTCTTGGTGACCATATCATGACTTTTAGCATTTCCCTCTAAGAGACCCAAAAGTCACACAGCTAACAGCTTCATGTACTTGAAAACCACAGGCCAGAGAAAATAGGACCTGAGGCTAGAGGTGGTTGATAACATAAAGCAGTGTTAGATTGACTGTTCCCATGCAGGTGGAAAGAGGGGAAATTAAGCAGGAAAATGATGTGCTGACTCTGTTACCATGGTGACAGTCTGGGACTTCTCTAAGAGTCAGCAAGTGGTAGGTGGTGGCTATGCCCACCAGCCAGGGAATCTAGTGGAGTCCAGTTGGTAGTGATTCAGAAGAGAAAGTCAAGCTTCAGGTTTTACAGAGGACCTGTGTAAAGGAGCCAGGGTTCAATACAAGGACATTCTACCTGAACCCGGGAAGATGAAGATGTCACAGTACATCCCCTGCTCATAACAAAGAGCTCTGGTCAGTCTCTAAGGTCTGACAACAAGGCAATGCCTGCCTCATGGAGTTAAAAATAAGGAGCACAGCCCTCCCCTAATCCACACTGAGTGTATTGTATAATGACTATGCCTTTTTAGATGGCTACTATGTTTACAAATGGTGATTTGTTACAGCAACAAAGGTTTTCCTTAGTAGAATGTAGATGACTGGCCATAGCAAACCTGGGTGGTGCAGGGAATACTTTGGTGGTGACTTTGTTGGCCTAGGCTGTACCCCATAAGAGCCTGAATTGGCAAAGTGACAGCTCAGCCTCTCTCAGTTGAGTTTGTTAACCTATAAAAGTGTAGTTTAACATCATAGGTTATGGTTAGAATATATTATATTGCAAAAGCACACATAGCAACAACAACAATAATAATCTTTTGATCAGGAGTTATTATTAATGGTTATTGTTTTTGAGACAAAGTCTTTCTACATAGCTCAGTCTGGCCTCAACCTCTCTGTGTGCCAGGCATGACCCATTTTAATTGTTCTTATTTAAAAACAGAATAGCAGCAGATTTGTATGGTAGAGACCATAGCTGGGGGGGCAGCTTTCATGATTGACCCCCCACAGACCCTAGATGGCTTGCTGCCTAATCCCTGGAAAGTTGGGTCACATTTTTGATGTCTTGATTTTTATATTTTCAAATTAGAAATCACAATGGGACTGAATAAAGTCACATGTACAAGGAAGTTAAGAGACTTTTATGAAGTGATGAGTATTTAGTGCTTTGGTCTGGCAGGCAGGGTGTCTTCTGTCACAAAGATTCATGCACACACACACACACACACACACACACACACACACACACACACACACACGAACACACACATACACACAAACACACACACACACACACACACACACGAACACACACATACACACACACACATACACACACACGCACACACGCACACACAAACACATACAAACACACACACACACATACACACACACACAATGAAAAACTGTTGTACAGGTAGATTTAGCATGACTTTATATTAAATGCAGGGTGTGTGTGTGTGTGTGTGTGTGTGTGTGTGTGTGTGTACATGCCCACACATGCAAATGTGCTGGTCTAGGATGTACAGTAAGGCTGGAGTGAGAATCCAAAATAAATTAGATTTGGGGTTTCATGACTGTATGATTATCGATGTTTTTAAAAGAGAGCTGCGGAGCTAGAGTAGTTTGAGAAGCTTGGTCAGGAAGGAATTCAGTTCTGTATCTTGTCAGTATGAAAAGTTGCCAGGCTTCTGTGTACTAATGTTAAGGGAAGAGGCTGGAGTTCCATGTCTAGAATTTATGATAATTCAAGTGATAAAAGCAGTCAGGTATGGTCCTATACACCTGTAATCCCAGAATTTGGTAGCCTGAGGTATTAGGATGGAGAAAGCAAGACCAGCCTTGATTATATATGCAGATCTCATCTCAAGAAATAATTGCTACTATTTCTTGAAATAAATAAGCACTGTGTTCAACATTGGCATCATCTTAATACATGGGCTAGCAGGGGGATAGGTACCATTATTAGACATATTTCACAGGTGGCAAAACTGAGTCACAGAGCCTATGATTTATTTGTTTCGACCACCTAATAAAGCAATAACCCAGGACTTCAATCCAGGTAAAATTTCTGGAGTTGGCATTCTTTACTCTTTTGTCTCCAAGGACAAGGTGGAAGCCACTTGACTGGCCAAGACCACACAGTAAGAGAGGGTCCAGATAAGGGTATGCTTTTGGTTTAACCAGCAGTATTTTTTCACTCTCTCATCACTAACAGGCTCCTATCAGTTGAGCCAATGATGAGGACTCAGTAGATACTGGGTAGTGAACAAATGTTAGGGACTCAAGCCTTGCTGTAGTTGCCCCCACCCAAATTCTACCCTAGTAACAAGATGTTCTAGACCACAGTTTACAGTGAAAACAAGAAGAATCAATTCAAACACAGACTTCCAGTTCATATCTCTGACCCTACTATGTGTCCATCACAGCCATCCTGGCCCACTGTGTCCTTAATATGGAAGAACATTTGACTGGAAGCCAGTTTTTGACCTACAGCAAGAGCCAACCAAATCCACAGCAGACTGAAGCACAGTAGTTTTGTTACATAAAGTAAAGCCATAACAAAATGATATTGGTTTTCCATATGAGTCCTAAAGCAGCTGTGAAGGTGATTTTAAAAGAGGAATTCCCAGAATGTTTAGAGCAATCACAGCATTGCTGAGGTAATTACATCGCCTCCCCAAGTGACTATTTTGAAGGGAAATGCTAGTTTGAATTTGTAGTTGCTGGAGTATTTAATAAATACCACTTTCATTACTGAAAGGGCTTTCTTCCTAAAGCTGGTTTTTCTAGAAGAGGAGGGCAGCATGGAGGAGAAGCATGTCACCGCATTCTCTGCTTCATTGTTGCTTTCTGTGTTCGGGATGGACTCAGTCAGTGGGGTCATTTTTTGAGCTCCATGGGCCATCATCATCCTTGCTTATATTTGAGTTGTTCCCAGCACTTTGACCTTTCTCAGTGAAGCCCCGCATAGACAGCAGGGCATTGTGATTCCATCCTGGAGCCTGTGTAAATGGTGGGGAAGCCCCAAGTGACAGTGGTGCTTCAGGTGGACATCTGTTACATTCTATAGAACTCTTTTCAGAAAATGAGTCCACCTACGGGAAATCTGAAACCAGTCAATAATTAACATTTTTATATCAGGGGACCTGCTGACTTTCTCGAAGCATGCTGTGGTATAAGAGAGTGGAAAATAGTTCCCTGGGAGGATCCATTAGGTATCTGCACAGAACATAGCTACATATAATTTTGTTGGTCCTCATATCTATGGTTGGAAACCTCTTCTCTCTGCTCCATATCTGCTAATAGTTACACAGACAATTAGAAGGTCATGCCCAATGTGATAATTTTTCTTCAATAACCAATGATAAAATCATCTTAATTTCCTTATTTTTCAGTTAGTGGTGCATCTTATTGATATCCCTAGATTGTGAAAATTACTGAAACCAGAATAGATGCTTAACTTTTAATAAAATTAAGTTTATTTATTTATGTGGGCCTTTGTGTGTGTGTGTGTGTGTGTGTGTGTGTGTGTGTGTGTGTGTGTGTGTGTGTGCACATGTATTCCAGGTGTGGCTATAGAGGTCAGAGGGTAACTTTAAAATAGTGGTTCTCTCCTTCCACTATATGTGTCCTGGAGTTGAACTCAGGCTGGCATCACCTCCTCCTGCTGAGCCACCTCACTGGCCCAAAAGACACTCTTGAAGACAAACTAATGGTGGAGACAGTGTCTTCATCTGAGTTTCTCCCATGGCACATTTTCTCTTTGACAAACATTCATTTTCTTACCAGAGACTTATTGAACACCAGCTTGGTTTTTCTAACTGCTGGAGATAATAGTGCGGGCTGAGGGGACATCCTTGGAGCTCACAGAGATGGCAAATAGGACAGTAAGATGAAGAAGTAATTTATCAGCTGCTTTGCAAAGAGCTATTCGTGATAGGGGAAGAAAAGGTAGCAATGACAAGGGGGACTTCCTGGAAACAGGGACATATTTCAGTTTTAAAAATCAAACAAGTTAGTGAGTTCTCCCTAAGAGAATGACAATGGGTAGAGTCTGGAGAGAGCTGAGGATGTCAGGGCAGCAGGGTCCAATGGGGTGTCAGTCCTGACAAGTGCTGGGCCTGAAAGGGTTTTCTAAGGTTGGAAGGAATAAATTTTAGACATTTACATGGCTTGTCAGCATATTAAATAATTACCAATCTGCTTAGTTAAAAAAATAAAACGTTGAAAAGCACTTTTTCTCCCCGCTGCCTTCCTTCCTTTTGACATTGCAACACTGTTTCATCGTTGTGCACAGAGCTCTTGTTCAAGACTCTCATGATTAAGTTACAAATCAGAGTCACACACACCCCCATCTCACAATGTCTTAAGTCAACTTACTGTTTGGTGTTGGGCACATTCATTTTGCCAACCTCCCGTGGGCACCTGGGCTATGTGCTGGATACTACTATGAGAGCAATTAGACTGTTGCTCTGTGCCAGGTTTCAGTGCAATTGCCGTCTTGCTGGCAGCCACCAGTAGGGCTTCCGAGGAAGGGATGGTCCAGGAGAGGAATCTAGCATTCAGAGACCTGAGCCTCAGTTTGCCCCCATAACATGCTGAACTTATAAGCTTGTTGTGAAGACTCAGTAAAATAACATGTTACAATACTTTAAGAATGAAAAAGCATTTTAAAAAAAGTGCTTCATGCACCTTTTGAAAACTTGCTTTCTTGGTATCTTCGATGAATTAATCCACTATTATTATTTTACCTAGGGGTCATTTACAAAGAACCTTCCAGAAAAGTTTTGATGGTGAAAGAAGAGGGATTTGGAGTCTGTAAACTGCTCTGTTTTGGGCCAGTGTATATTGATACTTATTAATATTGTGTATCAGTCAACTAGTTTCTAATTATTGATACTTATTAACATTATGTATCAGTCAACTAGTTTAGTTAGCTGAGGCCCCATTTATCTGTAATAGCCAGTGGGAACCAAGCTTTGCTGTGTGCTAGAATAACTTGGAGAGAGAGAGAGAGAGAGAGAGAGAGAGAGAGAGAGAGAGAGAGAGAGAGAGAGAGAGAGAGAGAGAGGGCGCATATACAGGCCATAGCATACACATAGAAGCTTGAGGACAGCATTAGGGTTGGTCCTTACATCTACACTGTGTTCACATGAGCTCCCTGGAGTTCTCCAGCCTCCACCTTCTGTCTCCTGTGGGAGCTCTGGAATTGTAGATAGATATCGAGTTCATCTTTGACATACATTCTTGAGGTATCCTCAGGGCCTTTTACCTGCCCAGCTGTCTCTTCTACTTGGAGGGTTTTCATTAGCAAGTGTGATTCCTTGGCTGCTGCCTTTGGATGTTCTGACCTTACTTCTGCAGAGTGTGACTGGAGCAACAGTATTTAAATAGTTTTTATTAGTTCTTTGGGAGTTTTGTGTGTGTGTTGATCATGTTCACCTCTCCAAATCCTCCCAGATCCATGCCCCCCTCTCTACCTACCCAACTTTGTGTCCATTTTCCTTCCTGCTTTCCTCCCTCCTCCTTCTCTCTCTCTCTCTCTCTCTCTCTCTCTCTCTCTCTCTCTCTCTCTCTCTCTCTCTCTTTCTCTCTTCCATTAAGGCCAATGTGTACTGCCCAAATATCCATCAGTGTGGTGACTTTCCTGTTGCATGTGGTCAGCCTACCAGAGACAAAGTGGTCCGTCCCTCCATCTCCCAGGAGATAATGGCTGTCAATAGCTCTACAGCCAGGGGTAGGATTTCATGCTGACCTCCTCTCTCAACGCTGGAATTTGGTCCTGCTTAGGATTACACAAGTCTTGTGTATGCTGTGGCATCCACTATGATTTACATGTGTAGTTGTCCTGCAATCAGGAGACATGCTTTTGTTGTCACCCACCACCTCTGTCTTTTACAGTCTTTCCACTCCCTCTTCTACAGTGATCCTTGAGCCTTGGAAAGGAGAGTTGTGCTATGTGTGCTCCATTTAGGGCTGAGTATTTTGCAACCTCTGATTCTCTGCACTGCGGTCCTTTGTGAGTCTCTGTGTTAATCACTGTCTGCTGTAAACAGAAACTTCTCTGATGAGGGCTGAGAGATGGGTTGAGCAATTGAATAGATGTACCGTTTGGGAACCACAGCAGATGCTAGTCCTGGTAGCAAAGTACTCAGTATAAAGAGGGTTGTTTCTAGGGCTTAAGACTATGGCGGATTGGCTGCCCTTCTGGGGACTGTGGCTGGACAGCACATGATACCTGACTATGTTATGGAGCAAAGCCACACATCTCAGGGCAGCTGCTACGTCAACAGACAGGAGAGGGGCAGAGTCCTTGGCTCTGCTTCCAGGGCATCCCCTCCCTCACAGTGTTCTAACTTCCTCCCTTCCAATGCTCTTTCTCCCACTAGACCCAATCTCCTCCTGGTTCTGCCACTCCCCAATGGCACCATAGGCTGGGAACCAAGTCTTAAAACTATAGGCTTCTGGGAACACTAAAGATACCAATATAACAGTAACCAAGCAAAGAGCTGAGAAGCAGATAAAAATCTGTGTGTTCCATTGCCCTGTCTTCTGGAAATCAAGTATGCAAAGAGGTTGGGAAGGAGGAGGCTGCTTCCAGCAGCTGCTCATATTAACCAGACATTATTCTTTGACCCCTTCCCGCCAACCCTCACGATGTTTATTTCCTTCTTGATGCATGTGGCCACAGGAAGACTCTGAAAACTTCTCAGGAATGTGATGTTTGGTATGCTTTCTGGGTGTGCCCCCCCCCCAGTTCAGTGGCTGCTGTCCATGGATGAAGACAAGAACAAAAGCCCTGTGGGTTCTTTCCCATAGCTTTCTGGAAACATCTTGAATGCTTTGTTTGTACCTTGATAACCAATAAAGTCAGTATTAGCATTTTGGGGGGCAGAAGAGAGGGACGGATGATATTTGCATTTTAACCTTAAGCTTGGGTAGGAAATAAAGGACTTTATTCCCTAAAAATGGCTGAATACACAAGGTAGTGCATAAGAAATGTATAACTTTTATTATTGAGATGCTCCACTGAATGCTTGCATCATGTACCCGTGGCTGGTCCTGCTCTCTCCTGGCAAGTCAAAAGCATTCTCATAGATTTGTGCCTATGTAGGCTGAGATTCTTCCCTGACAGCCATTCATTCATTCATTACTTACTTACTTACTTACTTAGGGAGCAACACGTATGCTCCACACACACACTGTGAGTCAAAAGATAACTAAAACATCAGTTACACTAGATGATGACAGAGTAACAGTAATTGAGTATAGGGCTTATCTCAGAAGTGTGGACATGGTGTAAATACAGGAGAGTTCCCACAGTGGGGAGCAGGAAGCTGCCATCTTTGAAGAGCTCATAAAAGAGGTGATGGGCCACGTGTGGTTGGTTCTACTGGTGACTTCCTTTGGATTATGACCTCAATATCACTGCTCTGGGGGACTGGCCTGAGAATGGTAGCAGGGGTCTGACTCAGGGTAGATCCAGACATTGAAGGCTGGGTGGTTTGCCCAGGAACTGCAATAGCAGCAGCCTAAGGCAATAGTGAGCCGTACCCTTCAGAGTTCTGACTCTAAGTTTAGTGTTCTTTCCATGACCCTGAGTTTCCCCTGCTGGTTCAGCAGCTGGCAGAGCCACATTCATGAGGACATAGTCAGGAGCCAGTGGCATCAGGTGACGTTATGTGCATTTTTTCCAGTTGAACCTGGCTGCCAGGGAAAGCTCTGCCCCCCCTCCTGTGCACCCAGGCAGCCGGTGTGCTATCCCATATGGAAAACTGAGCCTTGAAACAGAGGACTGTGGGAAAGCCCAGGAATAACCCAAAATTCAGGATGCCTGGAGACTTCTATTCTGCAATGGGCGGTACAAATTCAGAAGTCTGCACACTCAAAATCACCAACATTCTGCCAGGGTGTTACACGTTTTATGTAACTAGAACTTGATCAAATAAATGTAGTTTTATTTCAGGGTCTGAAATCATTTACATTTATACCTTCTCCCCTTATCTTTATCAACAGCTTTGACCATCACTAATTTACTGGTGGGTCTCAAATTTCTTCAGCCACATACATCTCCTAGATCCTACTACGGCCAGTGAAATCAGAGCTGTACTAAAGGATTGTAAACTCAAAATATCTCAAACTCAATTCAGTATTTGCTTAATCTTAATTTGAACATCAACAACCTAGCATTAATTCAGTTGCACAATATTGAAATTAGCTGACTTCAATTCTCTACCAAGTGTCCTCCTTTGCTCCTCTCTCCAGACTTGTTAGGATTCTATTCTGCCCTCATTCTTAGGCACCTCAACACCTACAGGACAGGCCTCTCCTTCCTTAAAAGGCAAAACAAAACAAAACTATACAAAACAAAAAACATTCTCCACCCTGACCTGCCTTGCTCAGCAGAGTTGCCTAGCCAGCTTGAAAGCATTAGCCCTATTTTCATTCCATGTTCAACTCTTTTCGGCAGGCAGATACTTCTTCCTCTATCAGTTAAATAAAATACCTTGAAAATAGATTTCTTTGATGATGGAGGCTTTTATTGTGTCTCAAGGCTATCATTTTGAATACTAGTGGTTATTACACACTACCAAGTTTCAGTAGGCATAGCATTTGCCTTAAATGAATATCTATTCTCTTTAATCTCCATTTTAAAACAAGCAATTTTTTTTTATTCCAGTGGTTCTTAACCTTTTTTTAAAAAAATCAGAAACACATCTGGAATGTGATGAAAAATATGAATCTTCTATATTGAAAACACTACCTCTCTCTGTCTCTCTCTCTTCCCCTATCCCTTCCCTTCTCAACTCACAACTTCAATACACAACAAAAAATACAAAAACACCTCATGCATGTATCCTTGAAGTGGTGAAACCTTGTTAAGGGCCTTTGCCTCCTATGAGGAGTTTATTTGCATTTTCATGGACCAGCCATGGTATACCTGTCTATTTTAAATGAACATTCTAATGAACTTGCTTCTAGTTGAGATGTGTGAGTGGGCACCCATTTTCCTTGAGTATAGACCACAGTTTTGGAGGTAAACTGTGGACAGAGCAGTAGATCGATCACACAGCTATCTGGGATGCACCCTTAACTAGTTGTAGGACTCTGGGAGGTTCTGTAATGAACTGTAGTGGAAACCAACCTGGATTCTTGACAAGGGGACCTGATTTCTTGGCTCCACATGATCTAATAACTGTGGAAAGCTTTCTAGAAACAAGACTCAGGTGTAAAAGGTACATCTGACTGACAACCCTTTTGTATTTATAGCATCCTTTTCATTGCTACTGTTTCATTATCATTATCCCAACAAAAACCTGGTGAGAAAGTCATGGGTAAACCAGGCCTAGTGCTAGAATCTCAGCACTTGGGAAGTGAGGAAGGAAGAAATTCAAGGTCATCCTCAGCTACTTGTTGAGTTGGAGGCTGGCATTGGCATTGTGGATTACATGAGACCCTGTTTCAAAACAAACAAAAAATCAAAACAAAAATAAACAAGAAATATCCTGCCCCCCCCCCTCTCTCTCTCTCTCTCTCTCTCTCACACACACACACACACACACACACACACACACACACACGCGCACGCACGCACACACACACGAGAACACAAAAGTCAATGAGCATAAGCATTCAATTCAGATGGGTAACAGGGAAGATAGGTGTACAGAGAGTGGCTACAGTCAGGAAATACACAAAAGGACAAAATGTCCCTTCTGGCTCTTGTCCCTAAGTCTCTCTATTGTCAATCTCTGCTTTTCAAAGTGTGCCATCATTTCATTCAAGCTGCTTCTTGTTTATACGTTGAAGACAATGACTGGATCCATTCATATCAAATTAGGTTGTGTCAGAAGGAAAATAAATTGTACGTAAGCAGGAATGATGCCTAGTGACATTCTGGTGGTTGTAATAGGTGACCAGTGTGCATGATTATTGATAGTTTCATCTTGCAGGAAAAGAACACTTGTAGAATCTCTGTTTCTACCCCTCTCTGGGTATTTGACTTCAGGAACTTCTGTATGCTAAACAAGTACTGTAGCACTGAGCTACATCCCCAGTCGGTGAATGCAAGTTTGAACACATACTTTTGTTTATGAATTCTATCTTTCAAATGACTCTGAGTTATACTGGATAACTAGAGGTAGGGACTTGCACTTGGCTCACTCTGCCTGGGGTCTTGATCACCTTTGTTTATATTGATGCTCAAACCATGATGCTCTTGTTCTCTCTTCACCCTCACATTCTGTCCCGGACTCCTAGAGCTGAAGAGACCTTGGAGGTTAGTTTAACTCTACTTTGTACAGCTTTGTACCAAAGCCTTTGCTTGAGGTCCCACAAGCTGTCCAGTAGCACATCTAGAGCTTTTCGTGTATCTGATGAGCATCAGACCCTAAATGTCCTAACTTTTCAATCACAAAACATACTCGGGAAATGCAAAGCTAGCTATGACAGCCCCTTCATGATTGCATTTCCAGCAGCTTTCTTCATGTTCCTGCTCATCGCGTCAGCCCCAACGCCAGGCCAGACTCCACCTCACCATAGCATCACTCTCAAGGTAGGTAATCTCATCACTAATCTGACTTTGTTGTTTTCCCTTTCGTACATCCCTCCCTGGAACCTGAGCTCCTCCTGCCTCAGCCTCCCCTGTAGGTGCCAGGATTCCAGTAGGGTTTGCAGCCATGTCAGGATGACTTGTTTTCTGAGGACTGTCTACAGTGTGCTGAGACCAGCTTGCATGTTTTCAGATGAAGGGGTGGGGACGCCTTTGTTACATAAAACTTCAAATTCTATCGGATTGAAAAGTGCTATTATTGTGCTCCAAAGGGTACCTCTGTGTGGATTAATGCACCAGAGGTGTGAATGAAAGCCGCTTTTATAATTGGCACCATGCTGCATAGGCCGGAAAAGATGGGGGAGTGGGGAGGCATAATTCTGATAGAAAGGAACTGGAAGGTGGAGAAGGGATTAAAAATAACCCCAAACACATAGAGAACAGGGATGTTCTGTGCAGCAGTGAACATCGTGGAGCTGTGGAAGAGTGAAATGGTCATAAATAACAGCGTTGTGGATGCAGCAGGGTTGGAGCTTGGCCTTCACCAATGGGTAGAATTGGAATAATGAATAGAATTTAAAGAGGCAGAAGGAAGGGAGGCATGGCATGCTGGGGAATGGGTAAGGAGGGTGTTCACCTAGCCTGTGAGATAGCAGTGAGTTACCAGCCTGATTGGTCCATGGGTGGGGGCAGTCTAGGTACGATGCCAACAGTTGGCAATAGGTTGGTAATGAGAGCTCGGAGCCCTTGGATCTGAATCCAAGCTATGTAACCTGGGTCTAAATTTCTCCATGTTGGGATGTTCTTGTGTAAGGTGGAGCTATTCCTCATCTTTACCTCCTGCCGTGTTGGTGGGTGAATTTGATTTCCATGTTCCAAACAAAGCCAAGCTTAAAGCCTTGCTTTCTATGTGTCCTATGCTGCTTAGTAAACCTTTTCAGTCCTTCCTGGTTTGGTTGAGAGGTCAAACTGAGCATGCTCCAGCTCTACTGACCAATGTATTTAAGATGGAGACAGAAAAGAAAACCTTGGAAACAGTCTGAGTCTGAACTTGGACGAGAAACAGAGAGGCATTTTGGAAAGAGTTGGAGTCTTGGCTTTGAAAGCATCCATGCAGGCCGTGCATGTTGGTGCATGCCTGCAATTCCACTCAGCAAGGGTGAGTCTTGCTGGGTGGTTGAGGCAAGTCAGAGCTACATAAGACCCCCACCCCCCAAAAAGAGCAAGCAAACAGACAATCATCTATTCAGACCTCTGGAGAACTTGAGCATTGACTGCCAAGGGAAGGGACCTCTTGGGCCCTGCACTGATATGTGGGTTGCTGAAGCAAGGACAGCATTTGCCTGAAAAGAAAAAAAATAATGTATTTCAGGCCATTAAAGTTAGTCGAGTTTATTTTTTTATTATTCTTTTGATATCCTGGAGTTATGTCATCAAGGGAATGGTTCTAAGGACAGTAAGTGAAACAGCCAAACAACCAAACAAAACACGGAGAACTGGATGTTGCCTGTTCACCAGTTAACCAGTATGTTTTGGCTATTTACTGGAAAGTTACCAATAACATCTATAGACAGGCATGCTGAATAGGCTGTAGGTCTCTTGAATCAATGGCTCTGGTCACCTCTCAGCACCAAGGGGATGTATCAGCTCATCTCCTGGCAGTCCAAAGAGACCATAAGCAGAGCCAGAGCATCTGGGCCGATTGTCAAGGGTGGAGAGGCTGCGCTCAAGTCTTGGGATTCTGCCACTCGTCAATAGTCCTCTGACCCTCTTAGTCTACTTCAGCCAGGCTCTCCTCCAATTCTGATTGTCTGGCTTTTGCATAATTACAGTGTCTTCCCCATGGGGTTTGCTAGCGATTCTTGGATTGTGACTCTAAAGGGAAAAGATGCAACAAGTGCCTTGGTGTTCTCCCGAAACCTAGCCAGTTCAGTTAGACAAACTGTGTTCAAATGGATAGATAGCAGCTGAGGAAGATCTTGGGTGAGTTAAAAAGTTCCCTTCCAGGCCCTTCCACTTTTCAGACATTCTCCTCTACGGGTTTCCCTCGTCCCCTACCTTGGCATGTACTGTCATATTTGAGGAATTTGGAATCTGTAGGGGACAGTGAGGGACCTCAGCAATACATTCTAGAGAACAAGGTCATGGTCAGGTTTGGGGAAAATCCCTTAGTCTCTTCTACTACTACAAATGGGTAAGCAGTGATAAAGATGGACAAAGTGTTAACTGGACCTGGTACTGGGCATCATTATCTAAGGCCCATACACAGAGTACAAATATCTACATTATTATGATGACCTGAGAGAGTGTAGGGATGCCAGACAGTGAGGGAAGCCTGACAAAAATAAGTTATCTGCGAGCTGTGTTGTCCTGTGGCCACACCAGCTAAAGCCTACCTTCCTGTTTACAGATGGAAGTATGAAGGTTACCCTAGAACCTCTCCCTACTGATGTCAGGGAACCTAACTATTAAGATGATAAAGGCATTGGATAGTCAGCTGTCACATCTTTGTCTATATAAAAAAGTTTTACTGCCATTTAGAATAAGTCAAATAAAAGCTATCACCCTTTATGTCCTTCCAAACTCCCCTGGTGGTGAGTTAGATGCCAGCATGCCCCCTCTCCCCACCCCCCCCGAGTTTTCTGCCTTGTCCATAGAACCCTCACACACAGCTTGGGACTCCTCTTTCTTCCCTACCTCCTCCCCATTAAAAGAAAAAAAAAAGGATTTAAAGAAAAATAGCTCCAGTTGTGTGAGGCCTACACACCGGGTATGCAAGTCAGCCAGCGTGAACCGCGAACACGAACACGAGTGGGGCCCTGGGTGGATGCTCCTTGGTGCCAGCCAATTCTCTGCCTGGGCCGGGTGGGTAGAGAGAAGATGTTTATTTCTAAGGTCGGGAGGTGGGTTTTGTAGATCTGGGATCCGGTAACCCAGCACCCCAGCATTGGGACTGAAGGGGTTCCTCCTTCCCCTCCCCCACTCCGGCTTTTTTTTTTTTTTTTTTTTTTTTTTTGCAAATTTATTTTGCCCAGGCGGGGATTGGCGACGGTCAAAAGGGAGCAGTTGGCACTGAATGTCACCCTGAAGGTAAAATGAAAGACAAAAGAGGAACGCATGCTTGCTTTTACAGCGGCTGCGGCGGCGACGGGAGGCAGGAGCAGCAGGATTTAAAGGGAAAAAAGAAATCACACGCACATACATACATCTATACACACCCAGAGGCGTCGATTATGCAAACGCAGTAATGCCATCAAATCCTGACAGTACCGGGGAAAATTTTTTTTCAAAAAAAATAGAGAGATATATTTATTTTTTTTTAAAAAAAGAGGGAGCCAAACGCATGCAAAGAGAAACGTGCACATACCACGCAACCACCCGAGGAGAACCTGGCAGCCTGTCTCCTCTTCTGCCAAGTTATCATTAAGAAAACAGGGAAGGCATCATGACGTCCTGGGTCACAGCGAGTGCGGACCGACGCTACCAAGAGCGAAGGGAGGCGCCTGGGCGCTCCGGCTAGCCGCGGGCGCAGCTCGGCCCCTCGCCGCCCGGCTGGGTGAGTGCTGCGCCGCTCGGGACGCGGACCCCGGGGCCCACGCAGGGCCGCTGCGCGCGGGGACACAGCCTGGGGCCGGGCCCTGGCCGCCCGCCGGCCGCCCGCCACCCCCTCGCCCCGCCGAGGTCGCGGGAGCCCAGCTCAAGGAGGCGTGTGTGAGATGTGCGATGTCCCTGCATGGGGGGTTTGTAGACTTTCCTAAGCCAAAGCAACCGGGGCTGCTACGGCTGCTTTGAAAAAAAAATTAAAAAAAAAAAATCCCTGAGGACTCACCCGATTAACCTGCTGCAGTTCTGACCCTGCCAAAGGTAACTAACTGCCCCATCCTTAACCATCAGCGTCTGGGGACAGACATTTGCATCTGTGTTTGCAGTCCGGCTTGGAATCCGTATTGCTACCCCTTCCCCCTTCACTTGCTTAGAGTCTCTTGGAGGAAAAAAAAAGAAAAGAAAAGAAAGAAAAGAAAAAAAATAAAGGACACCCTCTCTCAATAACACACGCTTAAGTAAGTGCCCACCTCTTGTAGACTTGCCTGGCCCAGACTGCAAAACTGTCAGGTGTGTGCTGGAGACACGGATAAATTTGAATTGCTGTTAGATTCCTTCTTTCAACACCCCTCCCATCCCCCCTTCCTGGTTACAGACTTCCAGGGCTTGGTAAAGTGGTAAAGACCGAAGGCAGAGTTAGGGCACGGGCACTGGGAGGGGATAGGCCCAAAGGGACATGGGGCAGGGTCGCTGTGGGTGAAAGGGATGTCAGGAGTTGAAGGGTGTTGCCACCGGGTAGGGCTGCTGCTGTGTTGAGATGTGTCCCTCCTGTCCTCTAAGCCTTCCCCTCCTCTCCTGGCTTTCCAATGCTTTCACCTTCCCCAGGGAGGAAGTCACCGAAGTTGTCTGGAGGTCACTGGACTAAGTATTTCAGACTGCTTATCATTCCTTGCCACCTTTTGATCCTATCAGAGCACCAGCAGGTTAGAGCCCAGTGTACCAGGTTAGAGCCACCCCTCCCCACCCCTCTTTGGGCAAAAGGGGACCCAAGGGCTCCCCTCTCTCCTCCTCCCTTTGAGCAGGGAATCTTCTCCTAGATGCAGTTCCTCCTCCTTCCAGAACAGTAACAAGCAGTTCTGGACCAGCCTTGAGAACCCCCCACTGCCCCCCCCAGCCCCTAGCAAGCCTCAGCGCTGAAGGATAACTGTATGTGTTTATTAATCCTGTTGCTTTGTTTCTGCTGATTCCGAGTTGCCAAATGGGCCTGTGACCTCCTGCTACTTTAAAACAACCCTGCCCAGTAACCAGTAACCGAAGACATGAAGAGCCACAGCCCCTGAAGTATTCAGAGCAGCTGAAGGGCTGGACTAGTTTGGAAGGGAAACCCATCTGTTTCCCACACTGCCCAAAGACCAACTATGGCAGGGTGTTTAGAAAACACCCAAGTTCAGAAACAACCAAGTTCAGGAAAAAAAATAATAAAAAATCAGAAGTATCTGAGGGAAACTAGCTGGGAAGGACCGTAGAGTGGCTTCAGTCTGTCTTTGGCTTTGGTACTTTTTGTTGTTTTGTTTTTCTCCTGTCCAGTAGATTTGGTGTTATCAAACTGAGTTAACCAACCTGAGAAACAGTTCTGTCTTTGTGACAAAGAGAGGGAAGTTTGAAGGCCTCTCATATCTGAACTCAGGGATGGCAGAGGCATGGACTGGCTGATGCAGGTGCCATGACCTTGAAGGGGATGCTTCCTTGTTTTGAGGAAGTAGTCAGGCTGCAAAGAAGCAGGCCTCCAGCATCTTTCAAACACTGATTTGTCTGCTATCTGTGCTTTTGTTACTTTGTCCTAAAGCAATTCTCATAACTCTCTAAACTTGCATTAGGTGGTATTAAATGTGTATCTGTTGTGAATGGTGTTGCAACGCACATTAAGCTGTTCATTGACTGTGGCGATGAGGTAAAGGATGGCTCCTTCCCCCTAGTAAATCAAAAGCATTTAAGTCTTCTTGTATGACATGGACTAAAACCTTCTGGTATTCTTTGCTCAACAGAATAGACTAGATCAATTGATTAGGTTTTCATGTGTGTGTGCAGCTCAATTTATTCTGTGCAATTTTTCCAGAAATTAAAAGGTTACCAGAGAGTGCCATGTTCTGTCTCCAACTGAGCACCACTTATTACCACAACAGTATTTCAATATTAAGTGATCTTCAAGATCTTTCATCTTTCATTTTGAGCTCCAAATTTGACTCAGCATGAGCATGGCAGCCCAGCAAGATAAGGGCTAACTAACTAAGCACACAGACCACCAAAAAGCTCTCAGGAGCATGTATGGGAAAACAGTATCTGAATAACTTCCTTTCCAGGGACTTTGTTCTCAGATGTAGTGAAAATGTTGGCAAGAACCTGCCAGGGGTCACGGACTCATGCTGGGAACTGTTCTTTCTCCATGGTTGTTTCTCCTGCTTCGATACTATGTACCTTAGTCCAACACTCAAAGCAAACGTTTCTGCTGTTTCTTGACACTTTCTAAGGGACAAATCCCTGGGTTCACCTGCCATGGAAAGGGAATTATTTAGAAGATTCTCCTTTTGTTTACAGAGGTGGCAAGCAAGTAGCTTCGTTTGTTTACTTACTTATTTGCTTCCATGCCTCGTGTGCTCAGCTCTGTTCATTGCAAACCAACTCATATTCAAGGAGGTCAGAGTTTGCCTTTGCAGGCTGACCTGTTTCAGTGAGACCTGGAAGGTCAGGTGATCCTGGTGAAAGGATTTTATGAAACAACGCAGAAGATAGGTGTTTACTTGGAAATTGTTGGAAGATTGTCGGGATAGAAAGCTTTTGAGGGAAAGCCACATTGACGAAGAGAAACACTGAAGAGGTAGGCACTTTTGAATAATAGATTGACTATGTAATGGTCAACCACAAGATAAAATTTTTACACAGTATTTTTATGGCTTAAATTGGCTGCAGTGTAAACCAAGCTTACTACTCTATTAAGTCATTATACTCTTCAATTATTTAGTATTTCTGGCCAAGTATCTTCTGTGGTCTTTTTTGTACACATCAGGAATGATATGTACGGTCGTAATAGCTTGTTGTTAGTGTGGGGGCTTTGCTTTGGAACAAGGTTTAACAAATATTAGGAAGAATGTACAGAGGGAAGGGGCCATGAAACAAGATAGCTACAGCACCGAAATATGCCTAATACAATCTGAGTTACCCTGACTGTATCTGCCTCTCAGGTACTGTGCATTCCGAAGGACTATATCTCTATTTAAATGCAGATCTTCAGTTTTCTCCAGGGGGCACTTGGCAAATCTTTCAATCTAAAGCACTGGTAGGAGAAAAGCAACTGAAATTTCTCCAGGAACAATAGCATCTGTCATTTCGAAGTAATGATTACTAAGTATCACAATATTGTGATTCTTTTTTTTTTAAGTCATTTAAAATTATCTTCCTAAAGTAAAAAAAATATCACACTGGGGCTTTTTGTGCAAAAGAGACATTGTCTCTTAGGACAGTGTTGTCAATTGGTTACAGTTGTGATGTAGCAGGGCTTTACAACTCAGTTTTAGATTACCATTGCCATTCCAGTAGAGTAACTGGGTCTTCAGAATCAGAGCAAGGAATCAGCCAGGTGTTCACAAGCTTTGAGGCCAAAGTTAGGGGTAGAGTACTGTAGGAGTCTTCAGCAAGTGCCCCCCCACCCCCGACCACCACCACTGCCTCTTGTTTTTTGGTGGTACTGGAGCAGAAACCCAGGGAATCCTGTACACCAAGCAAGAACTCTGCTACTTCACCAGCCCAAGGATATTTCCACAAATAGCTTTCATTTATTTTTGTTTCCAGTTCATCATTGTATGGTGCTTGGAATCAGTGGTCCAAGGCTAAGGAACCCAAAGGGTCTTCTCTGAAGGGAGAATTATAAAATCTCCCCCAGACTTTTGAAATAGGTTATCAACACACATCTAATGGTTTTGATCCCTCACCTTCACTGTATTAGGAAAAGAATCTCTTTAAAAAAGTCTTCGAATGAACATTCCAGATGAGTTTTCGTTCCTGATAAAAGTTTCTGGGATGAGGCTACAGCTCTCTAGGTGTTTATCACTTAGATCAGGGAGTTTTCTTTTTCTTGGAGGTAACATGCCCTTCAGTACTCTAGCCTGGTTGCAAACCCTCCTCCTTAAATGACCTCCCCAACTGTACTGGATATAACCCAGCCTTCTAGTCTCCCTCAGACATGGGTACTGCACACACACAAATGTATCTACAACCTTCCAGACTGACACCTGTGGCTATTGAGCAGGGCCGAAACGTCACACAAGTGTTGGGTTGTCTCTCCTCATACTCCTCTGATGAAGGACACTTTGTCCATTAAACTATGCAATGATAATAATTACCACAAACCAATGGAGAGATGGAGACTTTGAAATTTCCAGGACACTGGAGATTCAACTCAGAGTTGCTTTTTTTTTTTTTTTTCATGTCTGCTCAGGTAAATAACCTTGATCAAACTCTGAAAAGGATGCTAAATGCTGATTTACTTGTTTTATTCCTCTATAGTATAGAGTGTAAGTTACAAGTTGTTTTATTTCCCTAGAAAATATACATTTCTAACTATCTATGATTGTTTCACTACAGACTCAAAATACCATACATTATATGTTTATATCTCCAGTTTCATAGATATTTAAGAGGTTATGTAAGCTGTGTGTTTCAAAATATATGTTTCCCATTTAAATTTGATCTCATTATTAAATACATTCAATTTATAAGGCTGATATTATGACCATAGTAATTTATATTCACAAATACCTATTTTGTTAGCACAATTGCAGACTGTGAAGCAAATTTCCATATCTGTTAAATACTAACAAGAAAAATAACTAACATTTGTCTAGTGAGTGATAGTTTATAACTATACATCCTCATAGCCCACACTTAGGAAGATTATTTATTGCCTATCTTAAGAAGGCATTCACTTTTTACAAGGTAAAGGTTATATGGAAATAAGATTCTTTACTCTCCTCTTTGCCTCCTTTCTTCCTTCGTTCTTTTCTTTCTTTTTCTTTTTACCTCTCCATTGTTTTCTCCTTCCTTTCCCACTTCCTAACATAAAACCCCTTTTCAGGGACAGAGCATGTAGAATTTCGCAACCTGTATCTATGTGTCTTGGAAAGGGGGCAGGAACAAGCAGTCCCCACAGCTGGGGAGTATATCTCCTGATCAGCAGCGTTCTTGAGGAAAATGTTAGGTTGCAGAAATCATTTCATGCCCTGTATGTTTCCCGACATAAATCAGGAAGACTGTTAGCAAGTTATAGCCCTTCTTAGAGACTGCGGCTCTCGTGCCACTGTAAACACAGCCTATATATTTTTCCAAGTTATTGTGTAGAGAGAGAAATCCAAAGTCGTCTGTGTAAATGAGCACTCCTTTCAGCTGTGAGGAGTTCATCTTCAGTTTAGTGTGGACGTTTGTTTTCTGAAGGTTGCAGAATTAGGACACAGTTCTGATGGGCCTTTGGGCCAATCACCATCAGAGTCGGAAACTTGCTTTTTACAGATGATGTAGAGAGGGCAGGATGCTGGTTGCCACGAAAGGTCAGCAGCAGTGACAGGAAGCAGTTATCTGTGGGATCTGCTACCAGTTCATCAGAGAACAATGGCAGACCTTTTGGTCTCTGGCTCAACCAAAGGGAGTAGAGTAGAAGGCTCCAGTTTACAAGCCAGCCAACAAATGCTCTGTATTAACTTGTTCTAGAAGCCATTTCTTTATGTGTGGCCATATGCTAAGGCTATACATGACAGTGTGCAGAGTATGTAAAGAGCTCGAGTTCATTGGCTTGGAATAAACACCTCACCAGACTTAGACTTCAGATTTGAATGCAGATGTTTTCTTTATATGCTGAATATGGGTTGTCCTAAACAGAACCTTTTTTTTTTCTGCAAAAAAGTCTTATATGCTAATTTCCTAGGCAAGATCATAATAACTGGTGTGACCTGTTTGAATGAAATATTGTTTTATCAGTGACATCCTAATGTGAAAATAGTTGTTCTGTTTTGGTACAAGTGATGCACATGGCAGATAGCGGAGTTGAGCAATGATCTTTAATGTATGGACACTTGAGGTCTGAGGTTTCAGACATTGCACACAAATCTAGAAGTTAAATGGGTAGATGGGAAATCTTGCAGAATATATAAAAGGGGTTTTGAGAAACGTCCAGGAATTTTAGAGACTGACAGCAAAATAGGAGGCTTCACTTTCCCCTGAAATAGTGAAACAGTACTGTACTATTGCTAAGTATATATGGCCTGCTGTAAGATTGTTGTTTTTTTTTTTGTCACTGAAATTCATTAAATGTATGAGTAGGGCAAATGGAGAAAGATTAATTTACTCAGTGAAGTCATAGGCCAAGATATAAGAGAAGAAAAGGTGAAAGGTAATTGCAGGTAGAAGAGGATCTCTCTCTCTCTCTCTCTCTCTCTCTCTCTCTCTCTCTCTCTCTCTGTGTGTGTGTGTGTGTGTGTGTGTGTGTGTGTGTGTGTGAAAATTGCCTGGCCTAGTTTCACTGAGTTGTGCGATGTGAAGCCAGGTGAAGGGTGGCTCATGCCTAAAATCACAACACTTGGGTGGTTAGAGCTGAAGGTTTGCCTTAAGTACCAAGGCTATAGAGTGACACCCTGTCTAAAGTAAAACTAAAATACACAAACAAAATCTACAGAAGAACAAGGGAAACGAATGGCGGTAATCACTCCCCATTGTCACCAGAGGGGACAACTCTGTGGATACCGTGGAAGAGACTCTGGAATTAGGTCTCCAATTCTCATTTTAGAATTTCTGCCGGGCCACCCACCAACTTGTGCAATTTTGGGAAATTATTAGTTCCCTGAACCTTTATCATTTGTGAAAATGTAACTAATCAAAGCATTGATTCTCAAGATGGCAGTGAGGGCTGAATGAGAATTGTTGGGCTAACCTCATCTCCAATGATTAGGTCTGGCCATTTGGACCTGATTTTTGGAAGTCAGTTAATCTCACTCCCAAGCCTCTTTTGTTGGTACTTTCTACTTTCCTGTGGAGCAAGGCAGAGAGGAAGGAAGCAGGAAGTAACACAGATGTGGGCAGCTGAAAGTGGCTGGCAGTTCATAGGCATGGTGATTTTCAGACAGACAGAGCCAAGACATCAGCAGCTTTATTTACTTTACTTCCCCGGGGGCCACTTCTTGTCCAAATAAACAAGTAAATAACTTTGGAAACAAAGCCAATGTTTTTGGCAATTGTTTTGTTTGTCTCAAACACCGCCTATCATTTGTACTTTTTCTGTAGCATTGATAGTAATCTAAAATGTATGTATTTTTGTGAAGGCTACAGGAATGGTTGTTTGGTGATAAATACTTGCAAGTAGTGCTTTAAATTGCATCTGGAAAAAAAATGTCTTCATGGGTATAAGATTAGAAGTAATGAATGGAAGATACCAGTTGACTCTGGTGGAGGTGTGGTATATGTCTCTTTGAGGGATATTTTTATGAATGATTCACTGATAAAAGCCTAGCCAATTTTGCCATTATAAATGAACTACATTCCAAAACATGCGGTGAAAGAATAGGTCAAAAACTGCTCAAGAAATAGGCTGTTTGTACAGACAATGCATTTAAAAACACAGAATGAGAGAAATATATTTGGGTTTATTTGAAACTGGGGCATCCTTAGCTGACTCCCCAGATAATGATGGGCAGAATTCTACACTCTGTGATCTGTTAAACCTAGAAACTCAGTCAAACTAAAATTCAAAGATGCCATGAGATCCAATTTGTGCTTGAAAGCCAATTTCTGTTCACTTTTGTCAACACCATGAGATCCTCCGTCCATAGGTGCTAAACAAGAGGCAAACAAAATCCCAGGGAACTTAATTATGAGTTGGTGCCATGAACTTAGACATCCGATTATTTTTGAGTTGCACATGACCTCAACACCATCTTGTATTGAAAGCTGTCTCTGAAATTGGTCAGTTAATACAGTCAGCCCAGCTCAGATTTCTTTTCAGTTTAGAGAAATGTACTGAACACGCTGTACCTTTCCCATAATGATAGGTCAGTTAGCAAAATGCAGTAGAATTTTATCAGACAGTTTCTGCTTCAAGGCATCCATACTGCTTTTAGGGAAGTATAATGATTGTTAAGGTAACGGAGCCAGGGGTACAGGGCCCCCGCCCCAACCCTAGCACTGTAAACAAACAAAAACAAGACCCAGGTACAGCTTGAGGAAGTATTGTACAAAATATGACCAACTCGTACAGGTTCCTTCAGGAGTGCTTGGGCTCACCAGAGGGCATCATTGGCATCCAGGCTTCAATTTACTAGCCGTGTCCTATTGAAAATGCCATTTTTCTTATTTATGAATTGGCCATAGTTTCATCTAGCTCGTAAAATTGTTGGGAGGGTCAAATGAGAGGAAGGGATTGTTTGTATGTTTGTTTGTTTGTTTTGTTGTGTTTGCACTGGAGAAGGACATTTGCCAGGCCACTGCTCTACCAGGGAGCTGACTCCCCAGCTTGGAGCCAGGAGATTTGGAAATGCTCTTGTGTGTTCAGTAGGGGCTGGAGAGAGTATGGGAAGGAGGATGGAAGACTTAACTCTTGGGCACTTGGGCTTGGAGGGAAGGTCCTGTGTTGTGATTGACTTTGTGCCCACAGCATCTGGCACCATGCCTGACTGCTAACAGAGACTCAGTAAATGCTTGTGAATCTGTCAGTGGCAGGCTTTGAAGACCATCCCCAACATATGTTAGCCTTTAAATCCTCACAAAGGTCTTCAATGGCGGCGAGACTGCATCCATTCGTAACGAGGAAAACAGAAATATGGATATTCTGAGCAACTGTGGATCTTGTGTGGGGGGAAGGGTAGAGGCAGGATAGACATTAAACCAGACATCCCGGCTGACTCCGTTCATGGTGTGGGGTGGCTTTCACACGTGAGTGTGTTGTGACTGTCCATAGAATGCAGTGTGTGGTCGGTGTGCAAAAAGTAGTCCTCACATGGTTTACTGTTTTCCCAGGCAGCTCCTGGGCCAGCCTTCTTGCCATATTTCCTATGGCCCCCCGTGAAGAGGCGCTGTAAAGTAAGATGGGCAATGTTGAAAAATGCTTTCCTGTGGGCCTGTGTGCATTCTCATCTCAGGGGCAGGAGAGAGGGCAAGGTAGTGTGGCGATAGTGAAGTCTCAATGCTTCCTCTCTTCTATGTAAGACTGATAATTGACAAGGTAGTTCCCCTACTGGAGGGGGTGGGTGACGCCCATATTCTTTCTTATTCATCTGTTCGTGGTGCCCCGCTGTCTCTTAGGATGCTGAGCTCACTTGGAGTCACTTGCAGTTTGTCTTGACAACATGGTTGTTTTGAGATGCCCCCGTCAGTTGTCACTGCCTAGATTTCAGTAGGAAAGGACTAGATCTGTGCTATTCTCTTCTCAGTGTGTCTCTCAGGAACATCACAAAATGGGTGAAAAAAAAAAACAAAGTAAAACAAAACAGAGGGAAGCACTTTAATATTTGGATTAAGGATCTGGGAAGGCAGCTTGGCCAGTAGTAAACTGCCTACTGTGCGAGCCTCAGGACTTGGGTTCCAATTCCCAGCACACTTGCACAAAGCCAGAGTGGTACCAAGTGGTTGCAGTCTCCCAGCTAGGCAGGCAAACAGGAGGATTCCTGAGGCTCTTGTGGCCAGCTACTCTAGCCAATTAGTGAGCTCCAAGTTCATTGGAAGACCTTGTCTCATACAGGATGTCTCTCTCTGGCCTCTACAATGTACATGTTCGCCCAGGCATATACATGCACACACCCATACAAACACCTACACATACTGTGAAGCATACATGAACACACACACACACACACACACACACACACACACACACACACACACACACACACACACAGAGTACAAACTGGATTAACTGGTCTCCCTTAGCCTATAGGACATGGTGGGTGAAGGCAGCCAAGAGAGAAGGTGTGTTTAAGTTCAATGCAGGGAGTGCCTTGTGCTAGCTGGTGCTAGCCTTTGGTTAGCTGGGTGCTGGGCTGAGACAAGGACATGAGCCCTGGTGGTGGGGAGACTCTTCCCACACCCCTCCCTGACCTGTGCTGGAGTCTGCTGGGGTGAATTGTGTGAAGTTGTCAAAGGTTGCTCTGCTCTCCAGCTCTTGGCACGGGCTCCTCTGAAACGTGATACCATTGGTTTTCAGTAAAGGTTCCTTTCTGCAGGGCTGCAAACACAGCTCAGCTGCTACCACGTCCACACAGCCCGGGAGCAGCCTGAGCAGCACCTTCCCAGCCGCCTTTTGAACCCGAGCCTCTCCCAGATACCCTCTCCACACAGGAAGTTTCCTTCTCGGTTGTCAGATTTAGCACCAGGCTCCTGTCATCAGATCCGAGCAGGCTCCCTGCTGCACAGTAGAGGCTTGCTTAAGACATTTGTCCTTGAAACTGCACCAAACTCTTGGAAGAGCCCAGAACGTGTAAGTATGTATGATTTAGGCAGCAATAGGACAAGGCAAAGCTGCAATCAACCATTATACAATATCCGATTAGCAGTACAGGAGGGATTTTTCCGACCTTATGTTACATTCAGTTTCAATTCGCACTGAGGCAACAGATCAATTGGAGCCTCTGATACAGTGACTTTGCAGTAGACGGGGTTGTAATATCTTAGCTTTAGCTATTTGCCCTTCTCTTTACACATGCATGTGACTCGTGGGCCAATTGTTGTGGGCATTAAACTATACAACTTCTCAATTTTTATTAGGGCCGATAATTGTGGGTCTTGTCCATCTCGAGAAACAAGTTAGCTTTGGGGGAATGCTTTTAAAGAATTAACTCCCTAAATTCATGGACAGTGGAATGAGTTTGTAGTGTGCTGGCTCTCCATAAACTGTACTACTCTGCAGTTATAATTTGTTCATAGCGTGTTCCTCTGAGGTTTGGTTTTAATTGAACCCTACTCAGTGTTTGTCTGCTGTTTGACGGTCCTGTATGCATCTGTTTAATTTACTTTGCTGGGATTGCAGTCTGGCTAAGCCCGGGTTTCCATTCTAAGGGCTACCAGGTGAAGGGAATGCTCAGGGCTCTGGGGGAGGTGGTGGTGTGTTTGTTTGTCAGGAGTGGTCGTATTACCCTTGAAAGCTTTTCAGGCCCCCTAGCCTGACTGGTTGTCAGAGGAAGACCTCAGACTAAACACCTGGGCTCTGAGGTGAGGCCGAGCCTGTCCACTTTTGGAACTCAGTCTGTGGAAGCTGGTGGCCCCCTTTCTATCAATTTTTAATCTGCAACAATACTTATGTTTATAAGATTAATTTCTCTCAGATTAGCCTGATTGATGGCTGGATTGTGGTTGCTTAAGAGCCTGCTCCCTGGAACCCACAGCCCAAAATGCATTCCATTTAACTAGTGAATGTAAAAACGGGTAACCATGGAGTCAGCCGCCACTAACCGGCTGTGCAGTGGCTTGTTGTAAACAATACAAATGAGCCGGGAGAGCAGGGGCAACCAGACATGAAATGATTTTAATAGAAATTACGGTAAAAGGTCATGTGATCTGGTATCTGCTTCTCTTCAGTTTTAAAGGGAAAGTCTGTCTTTTTCTCTCCCCCCTCCTCCCTTGCCTAGTTCTAACCCACTAGAGTCTGTGTCTCCTTGAACTTGACAGGCCCCACTGTGGGCTTCCAAAGAGAGAGGTGGCCTGTGTGTTGTGGGCAAAGTGTGACTTGTGGATTTTCAGTGGTAAGTACCTTTATTTTAGCAACAAAGCAAACAAAACAGCGGGCTGAGTATTTTGGGGTTTTCTTTATGGAAGGTCGGACTTGCTGCTCACTGAAAGTCCCCTAGACCAGATGTAACAGGGTCACAGGTCCCTCCATTCTTTCCCTTTTACATGACACATCTGTCTTTTTGCTTCTTCCTCTTTCTCTGGATTAATCTGTAACGTTGGTCTTCATGAAAAAGAATGTTACTTTCTTTCAAATCGACTTTTGCAGGATAGTAACCAGCACATGGGGCCTTGGGGGGAGGGGAGTCCTGGGTCTAACCTCAGGTCTTTGTTTCATTGTTTGTTTGTTTTTTAATGACTCCAGACCTTTTCTGGACTCAAAGGGCCAGGCCACATAATGACATTTGCATTTCCCTGGAAGGGATGGTGAGTGTATGTGGAAATGGTGGTCTTCATAAAGTTGATTTCCACTAAAAACAAACAACAAAAAACTGGAACAAACTTGTGCCCATCTGTGTTAGGTACTAACTCAGGCTTAGTTTGGTGAACTGTGTCTAGCTTGTAATTAGAGACAAGCAGAGAAATCTGGTCCCTAACTTTGTGGGGCTGAGGGCATCTGTGAAGCTCGGCTATGCCCTTGCTTAGGTTTGGAGGTGGACCTTGTCATCCACAGTGTGGAGGGTTGAGGATGCTCTCCGTCTCAAGCTCCCGTGGACACTTTAAGCTAAGGACTCAGCTAGGCATGTTTGTCTTCAAGAGAGCTCAATGGGTGGCTTTGCTCCCGTGCCGATCCCCCCACTCCTGGCATATGGTCACTTAGCCTGGGAACAAGGGATAATGATGTGCTTACATTTTGCTTCCTTTGATATATGGATTCCTCTGACTGGCTACATAATTGGACACCCCTTGAGGTCATGCTGAGCTGTATAGACTTCAGTGTATATTTTCCTATTAGTATCACTGAGGTAGACCCAGTCAACCCATGGAAGCCTGGAGCTGGGAGCTCAAGGACAGCCAGAAGCATCAGCTTCTCCATCTCCTCTCAAGATTTTTACCTCACAGACTCTGCAGACCCGGAAGCACTACACGCTAGCTTGGTTCTTAGATTTCCGAAGTGGTGGTGATTTTAAACGAGTGTTTTTTAATATGCTGGAGTGCCTCAGTCACCCTCAGGCCGACACACTCTTTGGGAAGTCCTGGGTGAGGATGTGGGCTCAGGGTTTGCTTGGGACTTTAAAACCAGCTGTGCCTATTAGAGGTGGTGAGACTCGGGGAACTAATGTGCGTTGGGGGAGGGGATTTTCAGGCAGATGTTGAGACTATGATATTAGAGGGAGGTTTGGGGTTAATTATAATTAAAAACACAGTTCCTAATGTTTTCTCACCTTTACTACCTAAGCCGAAGGACACAACCAAAAATGCCATCCACACGGGTACTTAGAAGAAGGCACAGTCTGTGTAGATGTGTGTTGGAGTCTTTGCTTGCCGATGAAGAACCTTAAGCCTCTGTGTAGGCCAACTTCATCTCTCTGACCTTTGTATCCTCATTAATAGAGGGAGGGCATGCCAGGCACAGTTGAGAGGGTGGGGAGGGATAATGCCTAGAAAATTTTCAGCACCCTATCTGACACAGTATGTGCTCAATAAACTATTGCTAGTTTGTTTATTTTGGTTGAAAAAATGCAGAGTTAAGTAGATGCCTGATGTGTGCTGGACAGGGAAGGACAGTATTTATGTATTAACCTGTCTCTGCCATCATGCATCCTCATTTGGGAGATGACAAGTCAGGATATTGGATCATGGCGTATTTTGCACAACATTTTATTCAAAGCCTGAGATGGTATCTTACATGTTTGTCATTTTCATGCAAAATTCTTTAGGAAGACTATTTGAGTTTTAAATTTTTCTTATTGCAGATCAAGACTTCTCATACTGTGGGTGCTGAGACTGTATAAATCCCACTGCTAGAGATGAGGGCAAAAGGACATTTAAAGCAAAGACATTTAATTACATGTGTGACACTGTTGCTAGACTCCAGGGTACATATATACAATCATGGTAAGTATGACAAAATTTAGAAAGAGGTATACCCTCATCCTACCAGTTTAAAACTCAGTGCTCCTTAGTTGGTCACCAAGGTTGTTATTTGTATTAAAAACCAGTAGCAGCAGGTCTGTTGGCAGAGCGTTTACACCTCCAAGGAAACATTTCTTGAAATGCTGTTTATCTCTCTTTTGACCTTTGTCCTTGTGGCATAAAGGTCATGTTCCTTCAGTCCTCTTGCCTCACCCCTTCCAGGATTTTTATCCTTCCATTTCCTAGCCTTCCCCTTTCTTCATTCTGTGTTCTCTCTGCTCCATGGCATTGCCTCTTTCTGTATGAATCACAGAGCTTGGAAAAAGAGGGACAGGAGTCCCGCAGCCTTTTGATGCCAGCTCTGGTTTTATAAATGGAAACTTTTAGAGGAGTCACAAAAAAAATCTGTTTTTCTTTTCTCCTACTATTGAACTAGAGAGTCACATCTGAAGTGACCTGCAGACCCCAGGGAAGCCTTGCTCAGGAACTATTTGTTGATTCATTGATTAAACACCATGGAGAGAGGGGGCATCAAGCACTGAGATCCCTTCAGTAGTGAAGGCTTTGAAACCCCACACTGCAGTGTGCAGTGGGATGGCTTCCGTGTGACCTTCCAACCACTAATCTCCTTTAAGAACAGAATCAAAGCAGTTAAGGGATTTTTGTCAGATGGATTTTGTCTACAGTTGGGTTTTTGGCAGTTTCATGTAGAAAGCAATATATTCTCCATGAAAATATGAATTTCTCTCTCTTTTTAACCCCCCAAAGAAAGGAATGAAAACAGGTTGCCAACAGAGATCTCTAGAGAGGAGCTCTTGTTTACCCATGGCACCATTCAGACAGGAACAGCTGTGAGGTGGAAGTCTTTCTCACACTTCCCAGCCAGCCTCTCTGCCCTTGCCTCATGGTCTGGCCACCAAGTGAAGCCAGCACAATGAACCCTTTCTAGGATCTTTTCTGGTTAGAATTGAGGATGGTAGTATCCATTTTCCAGAAATCACAAAACATACAAGGCAGGAGCTGGAAGGGCTTCAATATACAGCCTGTTCAAGGTCCTCAAACCTGTGAGAGTGAAGTCAGGATGGTTCAGAGGTCTCTCTCCTTCCTGTTGGCACATTTCTGAGAGGCCTGCCTTACAGTGTCACAGACTACAGCTGGAGAGCGCTTGTACATGGAATTAAAAACCACCCAGTCTACAGCTGGAGAGCGCTTGTACATGGAATTAAAAACCACCCAGTCTACAGCTGGAGAGCGCTTGTACATGGAATTAAAAACCACCCAGTCTACAGCTGGAGAGCGCTTGTACATGGAATTAAAAACCACCCAGTCTACAGCTGGAGAGCGCTTGTACATGGAATTAAAACCACCCAGTCTACAGCTGGAGAGCGCTTGTACATGGAATTAAAAACCACCCAGTCTAGAAAAGCGTGAGCCGCCTCAAAGTGACTACAAGAAAGAATTATGGGAATCTAGGTCAAATTGTAAAGCTGTGCTCTAAACACCCCTGTGACCTTGAGAAAGACAGTTAAGCAATCAGGGCTGAGGCCTTCTTTGCTGAGGGACTGAACTAGAAGTATCTGTAATGCATTCATCATAGGTTTGGTCTGAGGATTAAACTCAATTACCTATAGTAAATGCTTAATCCTTTACCTGCTGTGAAAGGTAGCAGCAAATTTTAATTGTCAATCATTCCCCTTTTGAGATTGATGGTGGAGTTGAGTGTGTGGTAGAAATATAAACAAAAGATTGTAAGTATGTATCTAGAATGGGAGCTTTCAACATTTCCTTGTTTGTAGCACATATAGAAAACGTTGGAAGAATTGCTGGTTGCCCAACACAGAGTCATCCATGGTAGTGATGGTGATGGTGATGATGGCAAAAATCCTGATATTGATGGGTGATGTCCAGGGCCCTAAGAAGATCTTAAAGCCTTAGCTTGGATGCCCTGGTTTCTTCTTTATACAAGGGAAGAAATTAGAATGTTGGTGAATGAGAGTGGCTGGAGTCATTTAACTAGGAAGGGCGTAATAAGTAGACTCCGGTACTTTATTGCTGATAATTGGTCTTGAAGGTGCCATCTTACGTAATCTTCATGGTCTTAGGGAATACTTTCCAGCATAGCTCTGGAACTGATTCCATATTAAGGTTCTGGGATGAGGTAGATGATCAACTGGGCCACTTACCCTGGATTGGAGTCATAATGGCAGCTACTTTGTAGGACTGTAGTGAGAACTAAGTTAATGGGTGTAGAGTCTAAGAAAAGTGTCAGCCTCACATTAAGTGCTCAGTGAGTAGTAGTAACAATTAGGTGACTCTTTTGTTGCTGTTCGTTTTGTTTTAAACACTGTTTGATGGAACAGTGTCTTATCTTGTGATTCTCCTCCCAACTTTCCATTCTTCAGATTGTCCGAAATGTTATTAATATAGAAGCTGTCTTTTAGATTGAATGTAGATAATGGCTCTTCTTTATTGTGCCATTTAAATAGACACTGTGCCACATGTGGTATCTAGTTATTCTTATTTGATAGATATTTTCAGCTCCATCTTACAAATGAGAACAGGGAGCCTTGACGAACCTTTGGAACTTGCTCACATCTACAGCGAATGAACGACAGGGCTGGGTTGAAAGTCGATTGTCCTCCCCATGTGTGTATGTGCTCTGCCTTTCAACTGGAGACAGTTTATAGAACATTTTTTCTTCAGAAATATAGAGAAGTTGATTTTCTAGAATGAAAAATGAGAAATAAGAGGAAATGTCAGGGAAGGACAAAGAGAGGAGAGGAGTAGAGAGGAAAGGGAGAATAAGAGAGAGAGAGAGAGAGAGAGAGAGAGAGAGAGAGAGAGAGAGAGAGAGAGACTCATTTAATATTTAGGCAGTTTAGGCAGCCCTTTCAGTAGGGGAAAATAGGTAGTCAAGGTCATTCTCATTTTAACGCATAATGTTAATAATGTTAAAACATTATTTAGTCAAAAGCAGAACGACTAGGAAATGATGGCTTTGAGATCTCACATCCTGACAACTTACCCTTCCAGTCTGGAATGATCTTCTATCTTGTAAGAGTTTCATGCAAAAGTAATGATAGACACAAAAAGAGGAAAAAGAGCCAGTACATTAGCATAAAGAAAAAAATGCAACCATTTCCACACTCCTTCACTTACTAACCCTGGGGGCTGGGCATGATGAGAGCCTAAAATCTGGTTTTACTCTTGAAACTTGGGCACCGATTATACCAATAGCCATAGAGAAAACTATGCATTCAGCGTGGCCCGATCCTTTTCACTTAAAATACTCCTCCCATTTGAATTAATCTTAAAAGATCTTCTGAGCTAAACAAGCCACATCTCCTTCCCAATACCACAGATGAGGAAACTGAGCCACTCAGCCTCACATACAGGCAAGAAAGCTGTTCTCTAGATTCTGACACCCCAGAGGAAGCCTCTTCAAGTAGTGTGATTGTGATGACATTGCCTTTTAAAAACTGGAAGACACATGAGAGGGGATGGTCGTGCACACCCAGGTCTTCACACCCAGAGAGGGTCTTGCTGAAGTAGAATGTAGCTCTTGTATACAGGTTTGCTGGTGCTTCAAGCTGGCAAGGCCATCACCATATCTTTGAAGAGTAATGGAGGGCTACTGTTTTCTAGAACAAAGGCTGGGTGCTGGGCAGAGTACTGTGCCATCTTGTGCCTTAGCCTCCTGGGGCCTACCGGGTGCTATGGCACTGTCCCCAGATGGCCACCCGTGGCTCTCGTGATGTGGGACTGGCATTCTGTCTGTGGAGCAGATGGGGTTTCCTTGCAAGCGGTACTCCCTGCTCTGCATGCTCATTTGGAAGATGTAAGATGCAGTAAGTTCAGGGGGCCAAAAACAACAACATGCCAAACTTTTCTTTGTGATTTGTTGGAAATGAAATGTGATCCAAGGTAGACTGGAAAGAGGGAGCTGAGAAATCCTCATTATTCCCAAGGTCACTGTCAAGGTCAGACTACTTAAGACAGTTGGAATGTTATAGAATTGAGGCCACAGTTGGAGGCTCACTTGAGGAAAATCAAGGACTTCCCCAGCCCCAATTTTCAGTGTTTTTACATGCTGGAGGTGGAGAGAAGGAACAAAGGGGGAAGCCACGATTGTTGGCCTTCCCCTTTTCAAGGTCACAGAACCATATGACTGTCCTTGTGTGAAACAGTCTGAGTACATGCTTGTTGATTGAATAATTGCCTTCTTATGGCTTCAAGTAAAATAATATGCAAAATTACTCTCTGTTCTTCTAAATATAAACATTTCTTCTAATAATACATGGTATTTGTGTTGTGAATGTTTTGAAGTCACAAATTATCATTTTCCTTTTTACAGCTGAGTTGTTAGCATTACATGATGAAGTGGCTTGTTCAGAATAAGATAGTTAAAAAATAACAATACTAGAAACTGGGTCTTCTAAGTGTCTAGATCCAGGTTGATCCTATTTTACAGAGTCTTCAACTTGGCAGAGGCTTGATAAAAAGTTAAGACTGGTGATTCAGTATAAAGAAGACTGAGAAGGGGGGAAAGGCCCCAGAGAAAGTGGGAAGAAAAACTCTTGCAAGGGCTTTGTGTCCTGAGTGTGGTAGCCAAGGCTGCAAGGTGGCACCAATTTACAATTTATCCTCCACTGAAAAGCAAAGTCAGAGGCTGGGGAGATGGATCAGTAGTTCAAGAGCACTTGCTGCTTAGACTGGAGTTCTGTTCCCAGTATCCACATCGGGGGTCACAATGGTCTGTAACTCCAGTTCCATGGAATCTGACACCTTCGTTTGACTTCCTCAGGCACCTGTGCTCACATGCACAAACCCACACATGCACATACATATATACACAAAACTGATAATAAAATAAATCTTGAAAGAAAAGTCACTGTGGGGTCGGAGGAGAGGAGGGCAGGAGAAGGAGGCAGGGAAGGGTCAGTGCCCTGTGAAGGATTTCCCATGATGCCTATCTCCTCTTCTGTGAGTTCCCAGTATGGTTCTATGTCTATCATTACCCAGTATCTATGAGGTCACATAGTAGAGCAGAGACTTAATCTATTCTCATATGGACTCAGGCCATTCAAAGCAAGAGAGAAATGACTTTGCGCTTATCAGTTTAAGTCCTGTGTTATCTAGCTCTGAGCCCACCTACTGTCCCATGCAATAGAGTGGCCCTGCCATTATGTCATCTTAAAGAGAACGACCAAGGAAGTGTTAGATGATGCAATGTGCTTAGTCCAATACCTTTAATTAAAAAAAATAATTTGCTGACTGATGGTCCCATGCTCAGTTGTAATGTGGGTATCTGTTTATTATTTGTTTTGATTTGGAATATAGCTTTATTAGTCATGTAGCTATCAGGAGGTGAAATGAATGTGTGCTTTTGCTCCTGTGAGCTTCAATGACTATCAAGTAAATGACACCCTGATACAGCTGTGTGTATTTTAGGATGGATTTCTTGACCCAGCTTAATGCTAAGACCATGACAAAGAAATTCTGTCTTTTGATAATGGCTCTGAAATCTTCAAGCTGATCTACCATAGTCAGCATTTGACTATGGATTCCCGGTAGAAAGTCCACTCTAGCTATCGGAATGCTTCAAAAGCTCTGTGTGTTACTGGCAGATGGAGCAAACTGGTGTCATGTGAATATCAACTGTTACCTTCAAGCCATCATTAGCCAGTAGCAGCTACACAAAATATGTTAACATCTTTGGATGTCAAACTATGATTTAGGATGTACAAGGCAAAAATATGTGCTTAAAGGATACATAGTTATGGGCAAAGTGAGTGTTTGGTAACCACAGGGTTGCTTTTATGCTATGGGTTTGTTGTGTATTTCTCTTCACCAGATTGCTAAATAATTTAATTTTAGGAAAGTTTCACTTTAATACTCCTAAAAATTGGAGGAGAATATTGTGTACAATTATTTTATTTGTTACATGGACACAGTACATGGCAAAGATAACAGATAGAAGATCAATTCTTATGTATCTCAGAGTTCCAAGTCTTTGAGGCTGTATTATGGAAACTTTGTAATTATTGTGGGTAATCTTGCAGAAAATTAAATGTTGAGTTTGCATATATGGAGAAGTTTGGACTATTTTGCTCACCATAGCTTGTTAGAGCTAAACATCTCATTGACCCTGCCAGGCTGCGGGTTTCACTTACCGCTAGTAAAATGCTATTTGTGGTGTAAGTCAAATTTGTTGCAGGGTGACTGTGTTATGCCTGAGGCATGATTTAGAGACCTTACTTGCTTGTTCCAAAATGAATTTTGACCAATAGTTCTGATAATTTTCCCTCAAGGGACATTTGACAATATCTTGACAATTTGGATTATTATGGTTGGATAGAAGGTTTTGTTGCTGTCTCGTGAGTGGAGCCCCAGGGATGCTGAGAACACCATGTAATGAATAGGCAGCACCCCCCAACAACAGGCACACTGATGAGTTAGTTATCAATCTTCAAGTATTGACAGTGTCAAGGCCAAAAGGCCCTGGTTTAGACACATGCAGACTACAAACGCCAAGAGGAAGTAGGTAGCTAGAATAACTGCAGATTTGCAAGAGGCTTGCTTTGTAATTATGACTTCTCCCCATAGGCCATAGACGAGACACAGAAACTTCTATAAAGTGCAAACAAGCCACAAGCTTGCTCTGCAAAGGTTAAAATCGCAGTGTGTCTGTCTCATGGCTAACAGAGCCACCTACCACAATAGTCACACTTCATATGGCTTCAGATTCCAGAGAACTTACTGAATGTAGCAGACACTGTTCAAAGTCTCTGCATTTGTGTCAATTCATCTAAGCCTCAGAGCAACTTCACAGTGGAGGTACAATGGCTGTACCCTCCAATCCTGGAGCCTGCGGTACTATAATGAGCTCCTGGCAGGAAGCCTTAAGGAACAGGGCAGTGAAGGCAGAGTATCTGGAAATAGGGAGGGTATGTTTTCCTAAATGCTCCTGGTTACTCAAGCTTTTATTCTATGGAGCTGTTATTGAAGGAATGTTTCTCTGGGACATAAGGGTTCCTGTCATAAAGTAGGCCTATGTTTGGTTCTAGAGAGAGGATGGAGAAGGCTTCTGGACCACAGCATGGTCCAGATCTGCACAGAAACCCACACCTGGCTGCCTTCTCTTCTTCTATGATCATTGCTGACTGAGTTTTTAGACAGTGTGTAAATGACACAGGGCAAGTATCCTTTGCAGCCTAGCCTTTTGAACTTGAGGTGTCCCTTCCCATCTGTGACTGTCCCCTTCAAGCTAGCTGTGCTCTGACTTGCTTTCTGAGTTTGCAGCATGGGGATGGAGGCTTCCTCTTAAAATATCACCATGGGGGGGGGGAGTTCAAGCCCACTTAAGTTTGAAATAAAAATAAAATTTCTCTAACGAGGCCTCGTGGGATTTTCTTTGAGTATACCTTTAACAATGGGATTTCCTCCTGGAAATGCCACATGGGAAGTCATATTCCCTGTGGGGATTTTGGCTGGAAGCTTCTGAGGAGGTCTGCTTCACACATACCAGGGAGTTGGGAATATAGAGAATTAGGCTCGTCATGGCTAGATATTTTACCTTTGCCAAATGGGCCTTTTTGTATTAAACTGAAGTTGCCATCAAACCCCAGAAAGGACAACATCACAAATCACTGGAAATATATCAGCATTCTGAGCAGTGGAATTTATGGGGCACTAATGGATCCCCTGGATGATTGATCTCCCTAGGAGCTGTTCAGACACCTCTACTTTTTCTTCATATAAAAGGACCTCTGCTTGGAGATCAGTGAGTCCCCAGACCCAGGACCTGAGATAGGGAAATGGAGTTCCCATACCTGTTTTCATGACAGGATGAAGGGCTGTGGAGGTGGCTCATTTGGTGAAGTGTTGGCCTTGTAAGCATGAGGATCCAGCTTCAATTGACAGGACCTACATGGAAAAGCCCAGCATGGCAGGCTGCACTTGTAATCTCAGTCCTAGGGAGATGAAGAAGGGAGGATCCCTAAGAATCAGCTAGCCCACCTAGCTGACTGTGAGCTCCAGTAAGGAGACATCATCTTTCAAAAACCAAGGATGTCTTCTGGTTAACATAGACATGTGCATCAATCCTCTCTCTCTCTCTCTCTCTCTCTCTCTCTCTCTCTCTCTCTCTCTCTCTCTCTCTCTCTCTCTCTCTCTCTCTCTGTGTGTGTGTGTGTGTGTGTGTGTGTGTGTGTGTGTGTGTGTGTGTACAGAATTGATGCTGTCAGGCTTGCCACAGTATATGTGCTGAGTCTGGCATAAGTGTGGTAGGCCCAAGAGTTTGATAGAAAATCCCAGATCCAGGAGTTACATGGATAACCATCCTTTGTTTATTCCCTGGAAGGCTCTCTGTTAGTAAAGGCTGACCCCCTTGAATGAAGTGGCTTTACATTGTTCAGCCTCAGTTCCTATAGCCATCTATAATCTATGTTTTGAAGAGTGAATGATATAAAATACACAAAGAAGAGAGAAGGTATAGAGGTTGCTTCTGGGGTCGCATGCACACACTATTGGAGTTCTGTGAAACTTGACTTACACATTCTTTTTCCATAAAACACTGCCTGAGGACTACAATCTTGGGTTTTCCTTGGGATTTGTTAACATGCAGGACATATGGAGGGTCTCAGCAGGTAAAGTGCTTGCTGAACAAGCATGAAGGCCTGAGTTTGGGTCCCCAGGCATGGCAATGCACATCTGTGACCTCAGTCTGGGGACAGGCTGAGACCAGTAGATCCCAATGGATTGCTGGTTAGTCATTCCAGCCCAAAGCAAGAGACCCTCACGCAGAAAATAGAGGAAGATGACCAATTATGGCCTCTGGCCTCCACATACAGGTTCATGGGGACATGCACCCCTACATACATGAGCATCCACAACACACAAAAGTGCAAAATGCAGAGAAAGTAAATAATGGGTCCAGACCAGTAACTCACTGCTTTGGAAACAGCTCCAATAGCTTGAGGTTTTATGCACTCCTAAGTTTGGGGACTGTAGCAAGCTGTCATGTTGGACTATCTTTGGACTGCCAGCCTGCAAATAATGATCTGGAGACTTATTAATTATGAAAGCTAGGCCTATAGCTTAGGCTTGTTCTGAACTAGGTCTTACAACTTAAATGAACCCATTTATTTTAATCTATATTCTGTCACGTGGCTTGTTACCTCCTCTCTCAGTACTGCATGATGCTTCCTCTGCATCTGGAAACTCCACCCTTCTTCTTCCCAGAGTCCTCTCTGTCCCCGGAAGTCCAGCTCAACTTCTTTCTAGCTATTGGTTGTTTTTTTTTGTTACAACAATCACAGCAATACATTTCCACATGGTGTACAAATATCCCACAACAGAGGACACCCTTTCATCCCCCATGGCACTCTTTTTCTGCAGCAGTGGAGCTGAGTCTACAGACTCTTAGCTCTTCTTCTAGAAGGTTCTTCTGACCTCACTGGAGCCTGAGCCTGAGTCTGACTCTGTTAATTGCTGTCCTTGTTTCTCAGCAGTGTTTTTATGGTGGGCCCCACGTGGTTGGGCAAATGATGTGATAATGATGACGGACTAAAGGTCGCAGGATTGTTAACATGTGTGAGGAGATTGTAGGCTTAGCCTACCAGGCGAGGGAAAGGCTAGTACACCAACTGTAGGCACACTTCAAAGCATGTAGCTGGTTCGCTGCGCTAACTTAATTATCTGTGCTATTGATATCTTTGAAGAACATATCTATACCGTGGATCCGGTTACTTCACAGCAGGAGATAGCAGGAGGTGGCTTGCTCCCTTGCCAACTTCCTAAAATGCTTTTCAGAGTCATCTGGGTTGCATAGTCCTCTCTTGGATTAAATATAAAAATAACTCCATACAGCATACCCACCCTCTTCTCCCTGTCTGCTGAAACAGCAATCTCCTACGCTTTTTCTAGAACCCATTAAAGAGGGAAGAGGAGAGGAGGGGGTAACAGTATCCCAAACCCCCAAAGCCCCAGACCAGATATTCTTTCTGTAAGGATTCAGGCATTATGCTGGCCTGCCCCTGTCACCTGGCAGAATGCACTCAGGCAGTACCCTGGTCAGCAGGTGCAAAGGACCCCTTTAATAAAAGAAAGACCTAGGCTCTTTTCCCATCTCTCTTTCCAGCTCTTTCTGCTGTCTTTCCTGCTGTTGCCCTGGGACAGACAGGACTTTTCCTATCTCCTCTCCCTTTTCTCTTCTGTCCTCTCTCTGTCTCTGAGTCTCTGTGTGTCTTTACTTCTTTTCTCTCCCCCCCTTTCCCTTTCTAATAAAACTTCTCACTAGGCTCTGTCTGCTGGTGTGTTTGTGCCCCCCTCGCCCCCAGGCACCCTCGCCCACCATGGAATCCGCCAAGGTTCCTAACACTTTATTCCTAACACTTTCTCCCGGGACTGCCGGGCAGATGGATCTCAGCAGAAGGGGAAGTAGGGTAGTTTCATGGGTGCCCACCATTGCTCCCTTCTGATTACAGGTTGATGAAGTGGCGTGAACTTTATCCTTATTTTTATTGTTCTTCCTGTTCTTTCTGGCTGTATTAGATTTATTGACACCTCCACCAGAAACCTGCAAGGGAAAGAAATACAACCCAAACTAGGCGATGTTTTCATTCCTAAGCCATAAAAGTGTTTGATGTTAAGAAACACTTGAAGCTACACCGAAGGGAGGGATTTGTCTTTACCCAGGTCCGGCAGATCTAAACCAGCCCTGTTCCTGTTGGCAGTGCTGGTTACAAAGGCTTTCCCGAGAGGACTTGGTTTCTGACGCTGGTCTTCAGTTTCAGCTCCTGAGAAGTGACACCACTAAGTGCTGCTTTCCTGTATGGTTGCACTCTTGTGAGGAGTGTTTCCTGTCTGTGTGCACCCCTGTGCTTTCTTATGGGCATGGTTTTGGGACAGCTGATCCTGCTGAGTGTGTGTACACCTGTGCACATATGGGTTCAGGTGTGCATCCCTGTGTACACACCTGTGTGTGTGTACACCTCTGGGTGTCTGTGTACCTATGTATATGTATGTGTATGTAGTACCCATGTATCCATGTGTACGTACCTGTGTACACCTCTGGGTGTCTGTACACCTATGTACATGGTACCTGCATACACGTTTGTGTATGTGTGTGTTAGTGTGTGTATACAGATGTGACAACCTCAGGTATCCTTCCTCAGGTGCCATCCATCTTGGTTTTTGAGACAGTTTCTCACTGGCCTGGAACTTGCCAGGTGGGCTAGGCTAGCTGGACAGTGAACCCCAAAGGATCGTCCACTGTCTGCCTCCCCAGCACTAGGATTGCAAGTGGACGTGCTCCACCTGGTTTCTTTCAACATAGGTTCTAGGGATCAAACTCAGGGCTTTTAGCTTTCAAGGCATGCACTCTTGCCACTGAGCCATGCCCCCAGCCCAGACTTGTCTCACAGCAGGGCCATATGAAGTGTAAAGAGGTGGGATTGGCCAAGCCCTGCACCGCACAGAAAGCAAATGCAGTGCCCTGTTCTTGATACCAAAATGTAGACTGCAATTGGAAAGCTTGTCTGTTTAATAGGCAGAGCCTGGAGTTTGGGGGAGGAATTTTCCACTTTTCATCTCTCTCGCACTTGTAAAGTCTCTCACACAGTGAGTGTGCCATAGCCTTTAAAATATGGCCATTTTCATGATAAAAATGCTATGAAGAACAGCCGGAGTGTCACGCAAAGCCGGCTGCAGCATCTTGCATGACATTCTAAATATTAATCCAAACACAGTTAATTCATGTGCCAGGGTGTCTCCGGAACCCATTTTAAGTTTGCACTTCACTTTGGTTTGAGATTTCTCCGTGACTGCCCATGTTGAAAAATGTTTACTAAACAAAGTCACACTGGGCCACCCTCAATCTATACCCTTCTTCCAACACATTCACTAATGGATATTTGGTTTCAAGTGGAAGCACACATAGGTGAAGGGTAGGAGGCCACTTTCACCCTTGCCTGGCAGTGAAGTCATGAGGGATGTTTTATCTGGTATCTCAACAAGTCCAGCCCACAGTTTCTTTGGGGCAGGGCAAGGGGGTGTAGGGAGAACAACATACCTGTCTTTTGTAAACAATCTGTGTATTTCTCAGCTCATTAAAAACACTAGGTTTTAAAATGCCCTTGGTTGTGGGATACTTCAAGGAGGAGCTTGTTCCCCAGATCATGCACTGGGCTTAGCCTTGACCATGAATAGGCTAGCTAGAGGAAGGGGAAGTGTTCTACTCCTGTCTCTCCCCTGGCTTCGTCTTTTCTATTTCTGCACAGTGAATTTAATAAAGAAACTATCTTGGAGTAATAATTCTGACAAGCCCTAGGCGTTCCTTTGGGGGGACGAGGACTGACCTTTTCCTGTTTTAATAAAACCTCTGTGAATTTGGGTTTGCCTTTGCTACAGTCCCATGCAACTGTCTTTTTATTCTGTATTTAAGGGTGGGGTGGGCCCTTCATTCCCCTGGTTTGGAATCAGGCAGCAGTCATGTGAGAGACAGCACTTAGGGGTTTACATAGTTTCGTGAAATCAGCTTCATAGACGTGTTATCTCCTTGGGGCAGCGGGGGGCGGGGGGTCGGTTTGGTTATTTATTTGTAACTTAGGATCCACCTATTTCTCAGAGAACTGAGAGATGGCATTTATAAATTGAAGTTGAATTCTTTCTTAGTGATTGGCAGGCTATTTTATCCTAACTGTGAACTGGCAGTTTGAAAGCTTGATTTTTGTCTTTGTCTTAAACTGGAACATTTTTCTTTTTCTTTTTTTTCTTTTTTTTTACACATTTTTAACTCTGGAAAATACCACCTATTATTCCAATGGATTTTTGGAACAGGGGCACCTGAGACCTCTGGTGAGGGAGAACAAATGCATTTAAAACAATAGGATGTTTTAAAATCTCTTTATGATCACTGAAAATGCTGAGCACACTAGATAAAAGGGACCATCCATGAATGGCTGATGTATTTTGAGATAGGATAAAGAAAATAAAACCATCATTTTCTAAGGGATTTCTTTCCCACAACACAAGCAGGTGCATATAGATTTGTTTTGATTGTTCCAAAATGAGGCGTCTACATTCAAAGGCATTTATCCCTTGTGTCTGCCTGCCCACCTAGTGTTCTGTATTGGTTTGATTCTATAGTTCAAAGTTCACTCTCGACTTTTGGGTCCTAGCATATTTCTCAAGAAGTGGAGCCATTTAGATGCTTGGAAAGGCAAACATGCCTGGCTGCTCTTAATGTGTGAAACAAGGTCCAGTCAATAGGTTTCCCAGAGATGATAATCAACAGTGAAGGTGGCCTTATCCATGAACACAGCACTAGTCTGTATCTCTTTATCCTGCCAGCACCACATGCCATGACCTGGATATACTTTATATCCTTTTTCTTTAGTTCTTTCAGTTTAATAAAAAACAAAATATGAGACTCTAGTCAAGGTAGGGCACTCAGGAGGAAAGGGGTGATGATAAAATCCCCAAGCGACACTATGTTATCTTCCATGTTAAATGTAACTTTACAAAGACCTATTTTAAAATCAGATTTCACATATGAGAGAAATTATGGCATAGTTTTCTTCCTATTTCTGTCTTACTATGATGGCCTTCAGTTCCATCCATTTTCTTGTAAATAACAGAAATTTATTCTTGTTACGGATGAACAATATGTTTCTGCGTGCACACAAAACACTCATGCACACATATGCACACCATATATGTATATATACATGCATGTATAAATATAAATAAAAATAAATATAAATAAGTATAAAATAAAAAGTTAAATATATATGTGCTTTTTAAAAATCCATTCATCTGTGGCTGGCTATCTAGGCTGATTTCATAAATTGGTCATTATGTGTAGTGCCCCAATGACATTCAGCTTTTGAAAGGTGTTTATTGTTCACTGAGCATTCCCAAACACCATAGCTTAGTCTTGTCCTTAAAAACAAAACCCAAAAGCCAAATCTCATATTTAGTTGTAGTTCATGAGTAGAACGTTTGTGAAGCAGGCAGGAAGATCCAGGTTCAATACTAAATAAACACCTGATACATTTTTAAATTCTGTCTTCCACGTGTACACCCTTCTTTAATCTCACTCAAATCGCTGCAGCCTGTTGAGGAACTGGGGCTATGATGTGTATAGCTTGTCTGTGCCTGAACGGGACAAATACCACATTTGTGCCGATGTTTAAAGTGTTCTGTCCCCTGCATTTTATGAAAATTGACAACTGGATCCACAGCCTTAGTTCTCCATCCTTTTAGTGAAATTGCAGTTTTCACTAGAGAAGCTGAATGATTACCGAAATCCATATTGTCCCCTTTGCCAGAGGGAACTTCTGCAAGTTGGTTCCTGACTCCATTCATCATCAGCTTAATAGCGTCAGTGCTCTCTGGGCATGTAAGATGTTCCAGGATTATCTTACCCAATTCTTGTCCTGCAAGCCAGTTCTTCAAGGGCTTCTGGACTTTTCCAGTAATAAATGACACCAAAAAAAAAAAAAAAAGAAAGAAAGAAAGAAACAAGTCTACACAATGGGGTTGTTCATTGTTTTTTACCTCTTGGTAGAAGTCAAGAGTGTGAGATACAGAAACATGCATTTGTAATTATGGTTTGTATAAACAATCCACTTTATTCCCTACTTTCTGCATTTTTGAACTCATGTCAATAACTCAGTGGAAATTTACAACTCCAATTATATTTTATCTTTTACATTACACATGTTTTCTTCATTCTTTATCATTCTTGACTGTCTAGAACATGGTGTGATAGAGTTAAGTGTTCCAATGTTATCACATATTTTATGCACAGTAGTTCTAGAAGAAGAATATTAGTGCTGACCCCAATGTGGTTATTGAAATTTTTTTAAAGCTTTAAAAAATGCTTGTTTTTCTCTCCTTCCCTCATATTAAAATAGTTTAGTTATATTGACATTGCCAGAGCAGATATTGTTAGACAATGCCCTCTACCTCTTAGCCCTGTTTTGGTTTGAAACCTATAACTAAATATAATTTTGACATTTGCCTCCAGCTGTGGTCTTGGTAGTCATTTTGTTTTTTTCAATTATGATCCTTAGAAAGGACTCATAAGACCTGGTGTAGGTTTTTGCCTAAATTAATTACTATTTGAGCCCTTTCTATTGGTAAGTTAGTTTAGTTGGTTATAAAATCTTTTTGTGATACATTGAAGGGCTACTCCATCTTCTAGCCTGACATTTTGACTTTAGAAAATCTGACAGTTAATTTTCCTTATTATAAGTTGCACAGTCTTCCACTGTCCCTAGAAACCCACCGTATTTACAGGAACACTGCAGTTGGTTAGCAATGTCAAGTGCAGGGTGTAAGTTGTCAGTACATCATTTCAACCAGGAATGTCTGAAACTACAATTCCTGGTGTCTGTTCTGTTCCTTTGTATTTCTTCCTTGGAAGCTCTTCCTGTTCAGGTGCTTCCGTTTCTCTTTGTCTATCTTCAGGATTCATCTCTTCTCTTTTAATCCCTTGTCTTTTCATTTCTCAGAGACTTAAAAGCTTTTCTCCTTTATACTCTTGTGTTTAGCAAGGGAGTCTCTGTCCTGTTTGTTTCTAGGTTAGTTGGGTATTTCTGAAAGAAATGTTTGTTTTATATCCGATTCTCTTTTGTCGTGTTACTGCACTTAAGAGCTTTCTTTTTTAATCTTGTAGAAGTATCCTTTATATTTTTAGTGATTTCTAATATTTTCAAGCTGCTTTTGACATGGTTACTTTGTGGGAATATTGGGAATGTCTGCCCTTCAAGGTTTTTTTTTTTTTTTTTTTGCTACTAGGGATGTTGTTTGGCTCCTTCTTCTGGTTTATAATTATAACTTTATGGAATTTGACCTTGATACTCTTCCATACTTCATTTTTATGTAAATTAAGATTCCTGATATTTTGGGATGTAGTGTGGCTCAGAAAAATCATACTAACTTTTCAGCTCTCTCTCTCTCTCTCTCTTTCTCTCTCTCTCTCTCTCTCTCTCTCTCTCTCTCTCTGTTTCTGTTGTGTCAAAAACAATTGGCAGTTACTTTCTGGAATTCCTTGACTATTGTCCCTCCCACTCTCGCTGTACAATTTGCCTTTCAACTCTCCTATCCCGTGTGACTCAAGTTTGAACTGAACGGGGCAAAAGAGTCTATTTCTAGTCACCCAGATGGAGAGGACCATGGAGGGAAAGGATTCTCCCTATATGACTTGGTATCTCACAGGGTTATTCTGACTTGCGGGCACATGTGTCACTAGGGTACTGGTTCAAAGAAGGGTCCTGCCCTCTCAGCAATTTTTAACTACTTCTATATCCTTGAAAAAAAAGTGCATTGTGCCTTCTGAGTCCTGACATTTCAGGAGGCGATGTTAGAAGGTCCAGTGTTTTGAGGCCCTCCTGCATCAGCGGCTCTGATTTCAGGACAGAGAGCAATGATGGTATCCAGACCGGCATCCAGACCGGCATGTGCACAGTCACTAACATGGTGGCTCACCAGGTCACTCATCTTGGTGTCTCAACCACTCAAGGGGGGTAAAGTTGCCAAAAATCCATTGCTGGCATTCCCCTGACCATGTAGCCTTGACTTCTGCTGTTAAGTAGACTCATGCTGTTCTCCCTTGTGGTGATTGTCTCTGCTTGGCCCACCTTAGGGTCACAGGTTCCATGACACTTCTTGCTAGGTTTCCAGCTGATGTTTGCCTCATCCATGTTGGAGTTCAAGAGAATACCATGTCTCCTGTTTTATTGTAACTGCTGACAACTGACCTGGGATCTGGTTGTCTAGTTGCTCATTTTATACAGTAGTGAAAAGGTAAAAAAAAAAAAAAAAAAAAAAAAAAAAGCTTTGCTGTCAATTCAGCCAGTGTCTCTCCAGAATTCCCAGCTGTAAGTCTCTTAATCTATCTCCCTTCAGATGAGATGGCACCTACCTCAGCAGCAGCAGCCCTAGAAAATGGGTGCAAGCTAGGCTCACAGAGGGCTCTCTGTACTCAAGAATACAATCTCAATGGCACCATGATCTAGACAACTAGTCAACGCAGAAAAAGAAACGCCTCTAATACCATTTGGGTATACATTCTGCTTCTTGCCTCTAACAAACACAAGTTTCTATTTATACACAGGCTTCTTCCAAAAATAAGTGTGTGGCAACCTACAAAAATAACCATAATTACAATAGATAAAGTGTAATTAACTATCTGGTTGAGTGTGTTAGTCACAGTGGACTAGTTAAGCACTTCGCTGTCCTTGAGTGCTCCTCAGTCATACCTTAGCCTACTGTGGGCAGGCAGGTTTTGGTTTTCTATAGAGTCTTCTGCTCTGTGGTTATTCTGGGACATGGGACCCCCCTTGGCAACTTGGAAAAAGATAGAGAAAGGAGGGGGAAGGAAAAGGGAGAGGGAAAGAATGAATATATGGAGCATCTCAAGAGAGAATTTAAGGGACCAGTGATGTCATACCCCTTTCCATGCATACTGTGGTTGGAGTTCAGTCATGCCGATCTCTTGGCAACTAGGGAAGCTGGGGAGGGTAGTGTACCTGAGTGCCCAGGGAGAAATAGAAATAGAGTTTGGTGAGCCAAGTGTCTCCTGTGGTGAGGAAATGAGCCAAAAGAAGAAGGAAAAAGTTTCCTAGGGCAGAGAGGGCATATCAACCAGAAATGAATTGCATAGAGACTGCATGGAAGAGCAGCTTCCTTGCTGTCAGCAATTGAGAATCAGCTGTCAATACATAGGTTTAGACAGGCAGCAGATGCAGGTTGGTTGGTAGCATACTTGCTTAGTCTGTTTGACACCCAGGGTCTGATCCCTACATGGCTGGCATAAACCAGACATGGTGGTACATGTCTGCAATCCCAGAAATCAGTTGGTAGAGACAGGAGGGTTGGAAGTTCAAGGTTGTTCTTGAAAACTTAAGGCCAGCTCCAGATGCCTGAGACCTCATCTCTAAAATGAAACAAAACAAAATAATCTGAGGCCAAGGAGGAAAAAGTAAAGGCTGAGGCCAACAAAGGGTATGTTGGATTTGGGAGATGGAGAGGCCTGTTGGTAGGATAAAGGAGCCTAATTTGTTCTCCTTCAAAGACCTTGAACTTTATTCTATACAAAAGCATGGCAGAATACTCATGGCTTATAAACAAGGGGATGCCATCATCTGAGTCCTTGGCCCCAGTTATCGCCAGCCATGCCTTTGCAATTGAAGCTGCCTTCCCAATCATACACCCAGTCATCTAAAGCCAGAAGGAACTGGCTCTACCTCTGCAGGTGCCCACCTCAATCATGCCTATAGGGTGAGCTCCTGCTAATGTGCCGCAATCACTGTGAGTGTCTGCGTGAGTTCTATAAAATCAGACTCGAAGTGCAATTTCAGATCTCACAGGGCTGTGTTGTCTGAGTGTCATAATCGATGGTTGCAGCTCCCTTTGAAGCTCATAAAGCGACCTCTCTTGACATTGATTTCTTATCTGTTTTTCCCTCTGACCTTTCTTCACCTCTTGTGTCTCTTTATTTGTGAAGGCATGATATTTGATGGCCAGGCGCCTTTATAATAACCATCGTAGCCACACATTAGCCTTGTTCAGCTTGTTACTACCTAAATAGACACCATTTTAGCAAGAACTAGTTGTAGGAACAGGCTAACACAACCCTCTCAGGGCAAGACTTTCTTTTCTATTAAAAGATATCTAAACATGCATTGGGTGCTTTCTGCTTAGAGTCACGTGTAGGAAATTGTCACAAAGAATCTGTTCTGTATTTTGTTCTGGTGTATGTTGGTGATGCACACATGCACATGACTACTCACAGGTGTTGAGGCAAATATTCATGTGTGTGCGTGCAGAAGCCAGAGGTTGTCACTGAGGGTCCTCCTTGCTTGTTCTCCACCTTATGTGGTGAGGCAAGGTCTCTCACTTGAACACAGAGATAGCTGAATTGGCAAGTCTCATCAGCCAGCTTATTCCAGGAGTCCTATGTCTCCTCCTCCCAAGTGCTGGGATTACAAGCAGGCTGCCATGCTGGTTCAGCACCGGTGTGGGTGCTAAGGATCCAAGAGCCATTCCTCATAGTTACATGGCAAGCACCTTACCCACCAAGGAATCTCCCTAGCCCCCTGTCCTGGGTAGATTCCCTGCGATTGAGAGAACTTCAGAGAATGCCCCCAAATGTTGTCCCAGACTTGACGTGGGCATTTCTGAATCACAGTGAAAGCCCATGTGATGTTAAATGTGAAGGCAAATGAAATGTGTATCTTCCTTAGAGAACGTGTGGTTTGCCTGGCATTTATGCTCCCCCCAATATGACCTTTAGAAGGAAAAAATGATCGATAGCCTGCTGGATCCTCTCTACTCTGGCTGTCAAGGTCCAGAAGGGAGAAGTGGAGAGGTTTTGATGAAAAGGACCTCAAATGGCTAAGTGCAAACTTAGAGGGAAAAAATTAGTCCTCCTCCACCATAAACTTCCAGAAGGTTCTAAAGCACCTGATATACAAAGACTGTTTGTTTTTTTCCCCACTTTAGGCATCTGCTATCTTTGCCTAGCTCAACATTCCAGTGAGGGGTTTTATTTTTTTTCCAGAGCTCAAAACCGAACATGTCAGCAGTGAGCAGCCACCCAGCTTTGTAAAGAATGCCACGGCTGACAACTCCACAGCTGCTGAGGGCTGGACTGAGCCCTTCTGGTCCAGCAGGGCTGTACACAGGGCCTTTGTAGCACAGGACCCACCAGGGAGGCTCCAAATGCCCTGACTCTTGGCAAAGCATGACAAGCCCTCCCTTCCATGTTGCCTCCAGTCTGGTGATGACAGCCAGCTCTTCAGTGGCTCTTGAAAGAGCACAAAGGAATTCTTCCACGGTTTTATTCTTCCCCAAAGCCGCCATATTTTAGGAGCAAGGCCAACCATTTAAATTGCAATGCCATTCAGATTATTTGCAATGAAATAAATAATTTTGTTAACATCTAAACATAGTGCATATGCACTTTTAAATAATGTGCAGGCACCTGTGAATGGAACACAACCCGCACACTTTTCTAATGATTTAATTGTGTTAGGATATGCAATTTTAAAGTGAGCAAGGAAGAATGAATGAAGAGGAAAGTAGGGGCTTCTTGTTCTCATAGTTTATTTTTCTATGGTCTGTTCCATAATGTGCTGAAGCTCTCTTGCTGACTAAAGATGCCTATTTCATGGACTATGGCTTAAGAGGTGACATTCCTTATCTAGGTGCTCCAAATTGCTCATGATAAACCGCTTAAATTACCTTTATTTTTAATTATACCCATTAGTCAAATTTCCATCCTTGTTACCTTCTGTAAATTTTTATTGCCCCCGAGCAAGTGAAGAAATGGTTGGTGAAGTCCAGGGGCCTTGTGGCTTATTCAGAGAGATTCTGGGTATTGTATTGAATGTATTGTCAACTGCCTAGTTTTGGACATATGGGTCTCTCTCTCTCTCTCTCTCTCTCTCTCTCTCTCTCCCTCTCTCTCTCTCTCTCTCTCTCTATATATATATATATATATATATATATAATATATATATTTAGAAACATGGAGGGGGGTGGGCATACTCTACTGTTAACATAATATATGGTTTCTACTCAAGACCTAATGAAGAGTCCTTGCAGGACCCAGGACCGACCGACCACTAACACATAAAAGGGGATTTCCCTGATCTCTCACCTGTTCTGTCACTGTGAAACCCATCCCAGCAGTGACTTCACAGCTGTCCAATGTGTCTCTGGATAGGAAGAAACAATCTTAAAAACGTATCTGCATGAAAGTCATTCTGGTCACGGCGTGGTGCTTGTCAAGTTGCACAAACACTTTCTTCATAGTTTTAGGGTTCCGTCTCTAAAATCCTAGGTATATTTCCATTCTGCATAATTAGTCTTGTCTTCTTCCACCATCAGAGCAGACACTTTCTTCAGGTGGCTTCCCCCTTCTTGTCACTGTTATTTCTCAGGACATCTGTGCACTTCCTAAGTGGGGAACATGACTGCCCTGATGGGTGGGGTTTTAGTTGTTGTTTTGTTTTAATATAAGACCACTCAGCTGTAAAAAGCACAGCCAAGAGCTAAGCCAGGTTTCTTGTCTCTTGGGCCCACCTTGCTTCTGTATGGCTCATTTCTCTCTCACCTCTTGGTACATAAAATGGAGGAGCCATGAACACTTCAGGAGCACGAGCAAAGAATGGTCCACACCAGTGGGCAAGCATTCACTCATAAGCATTGCCCTTTTAATTTGAGGCTCTAACAGATGGAAAATAATTTGGAGGTTGCAGCAACAGCAAAAATAATGTTGGCGTCCTCTCGGGTTTTGCCTGGAGAAGCCCAAGAAGCCTGTTTCTTATAATTAGAAGGTGCGTGTGAATCTGAACCAAAGCAGAGTCAGCCCCTGCAAGCATGAACAGATTTACTTTTCAGAAGTGACAAGTGAGGATCCAGCCTGAGGTTGCCTGGAGCTTTCTTTAGGATAATACCCAAAGGGAAAACCCCATAGATTGAAGCCAAGAGTTATCAAATGACCCGGTCTTACCCACCTCCCGTTTCCTCACTTCTTTCTCTGTTGTCTCGAAACCACCTGAGGACACATAACTGCTGACTTCAGCTTCTTGGCCAGCACGCAGGCCTTAGATCCTGAATATGAAATATGGGGGGTGTCAGGGGGAGTCTTTCATCGAACCTTTCTTCCGTGGTTTCACTTTCCCTTTGTCAGCTTATATGCACACCCTAAAAATATTCTTCTTTCTGCATCAGTGTCTATTCTGCTCACTGACTTCTTCCTCTAGCAGCCTAACTGGAAAGGCCAAAGAAATCTCCCTTGACCAGAGTAACTGTCTCCATGAGTGTCCATGTTTTTATCATAGGGAGCCATAGAAGGGTCTCCCAGAAGCAAAGAACAAAGACCCAAGGAGCTGAGCCCTGACTATGCTCACACAGCCTGATCCTTAGTTCAGTGACTCATTTGTTTCTGTGGGAGTCCAGCTGCTGTGACCATTTAGACATCAACAGATTAAGAAGAAGCCAGTGGCTAATAGGACAGGAGGGGAAATGTGAGAAGATCGTCCCTGTCTTTGTTGGTTTTGGTGTTGAATGGCCTGGACCTCTTCTTTCTCCATGGAGGATCTTGATTTTCAACCATAGGGTCATTCTGAATCCTGACTTTTGGAGGCTGGCATTTCCTCAATCAATCCCTTTGCCTCTCTCAGGGTGGAGCTTCTTGCACACAAGAGGAGACTCTTGGCTTCCCTGGCAGCTGCCTGCAGGTGAGGGATCATCCCCATGCTGTCTGTCTGGCTCCTTCACTGTGCAAGCTTGACTTGTCCCCAAATGACCTACGAGCTCAGCTGATCAAGCCTCGCAGAGATGAGCTCTAGCCCATCTACTAGAAACAATGCCACTTCTTGGGGGGCTGTTACATTTTATCAAGATCTTTCTCATGTTTAACCTAAATTTTATTCAACTGCATCTCATTTTACTACTTCAGCAACTTTCCTGGGCCAAAGAATCCATTTATTAAACTATGTTGCCAGAAAGTCCTTTCCTCCCTCCTGGCTCAGACCTTCTGGCACATGACCATGCATGATCCTTGAGGCCCAGGTCAGGAGGTCACGTAGGTATGATTGCCTTCTAATAAGGTTCTTTGACATCTGGGTTATTAAATTTTCTTTAATGGAGTTCAAACCCACCCACCTCACAGCAAGACTCCCTTCACCTGGCTAATGTCATCAGCCCTCTGTCCAGAGGCATTCTTGTGCATTTGCTTACATAGGTTTACTTATTTTTCTCAAATGATGCCACTTCTACCCCAGAACGAAGTGCTTTCCAAACTGGGCAGAGAAAGCCATGCTTATGTAGTTTCACTTTTTTCTCCTGGGGCCATTCTTCTGGCTGCCTGGAAAGGTGACTTCTGGGTGGCACAGTCTGGCTTCCATGGGTTGTAGGTAATTGGGATAAAGCCAGAGGTACGCCCGTGCTTGGAGCTGAAGCCACAGACATGGCCTAGGACTTGGAAGGAGAGCGAACGAAGTATTGAGCACGTTCGATGCAACACGGGGCTCACTCCCCTGTACACCTTGTCTCTTCTCAGCAAGACTGATGAACACACTTCTTATCCCTCCCTTCCCCTTGTTCTGCTGCCGCCTTGTCACCTCTGAGGACACCGGACAGTTTCTGTCTACCATACAGATTATATTTCTCCAGGAAGCCTCATTTTCTTCATTTACTCCCAGGGCTCTGAAGACATAATTTTCTTGGCTCTGTGATTCTCATAAATCAATACTTACCAGATAGTTTCTTCTAGATTGTAATTCTGTGACGTGGAGAAAAGTGTAACCCATGTGTTAGGGTTGGATAAAAGTTCTGTGAAGGGCCCGTGTGTTAGAGGCGTGGGTGCTAGCTGAAGCATTGCTGGGAGCTGGAAGACTCTTTAAGAAGTGCAGCCCATGTGCAGGAAGTTAGGTTTTGGGGGTGGGGATTGGCTTCAAAAGGGATAGTGAGACTGCAACTCCTTGCCCTTCCTTTTCTTGCTTCCAGGATACCTCAGC
>NC_048598.1:7150308-7159987 GCF_003668045.3 Cricetulus griseus | reverse complement strand
ATTTGCTTTGCCTAAAACCTAAAATGCACAGGGGCATCCAACCACAGACTGAAACCATATAACTATTTCCTCCTTATTTGTTGATTAGCTCATGTGTTTGCTACAGTAATCAACAGTTTCAGAAGCTGTTTCTGATCTATTCTGCTTTCTCGGAGACTTAACTTGCTGTAGAGAAGGTTCTGGGATTCTAAAAACTCAGGGAATCATTTGCTTTGTATGTCCAGGAATTTCCCAGAGGATAAACATTCCAAACAGGGAAAGATTGCACAAGGAAGAGATAGCTAAATTTTGACTTGATGATGAGTAGAGTTTGGACTGAAGATAGGACTTGAGAAGTTGCATTCTGGATCAAGAAAATGTTAGCTTGAGAAACCTTGAGACCAGTGTGATTGGAGAATAGTGCCCTATAGTGACAAGGGGACTAGGGCAGTGGTTCTCGACCTTCCTAAGGCTGTGTCCCTAGGGCAGCGGTTCTCAACCTTCCTAAGGCTTTGACCCTTTCATACAGTTATGGTGACCCCCAACCATAACATTATTTTCATTCCTACTTCGTAACTGTAATTTGCCTATTGTTATGAATCATAATGTAAATATCTGTGTTTTCAGATGGCCCTAGGTGATGCCTGTGAAAGGGTGGTTCAACAAGGAAGGAGGCCTAATTATGAAGGGTAGATCAGCCACAGAGGATTGTGATCACTAACTGATGAGAAGAATTTTCATGGTCCATGCAGTATAATTTTATGTGCACTGTTATAAAACTACTCTGGCTACCAATTTAGAATGCAGTAGATGGGCAGGATCAAAATGTCCCCATGCCACACCCAGATGTATAAACAAAATGTAGGCCTCTTCATTTTTGTGGCCACTCCTGTGTCATCTCAGAGCTGGGAAACATTAATCCTGGTTTCTCTCAGTTACATTTACTCCCCATTTTTTTTAAGTGGACTGTCCCAGACAATTTCCCAGTTGGATTCACCTAAGGCATGAGTGGAAAGGTCCTGGTATGTCCACAAGGGGTGTTCTGTACTTTGCCCAGCCCTCTTCTCTGTCCTCTGCAGGAATGGCCACTCATTGTCTAGTTAGCCAGGCTTCTGTGCCTCCATTGGCTAAGCATTCTGAAGCTCATGACCTCAGATCTGTTGTAACTCAGCTTGGTTAGGACCTGGCTGTCCTCTTCTGCACCTGGTTTCTCTCCAGGAGACTGCTTCATGGCTTTCTGAAGTATGGTGCTGTGTTGGTCTGGAATATGATACAACCCCCACAGTTCTTATCGTTCAGTGGACACGTTGGCCATTGTCAGTTGTCATTGTCAGCAACTACCCTTATCCTCCCACGGAGCACACAAGAGCTTCTGGCTCCTTCCTTACTGTACCAAGTCCAGGGAAGTAACTAGGAAACTAGATTCAGGTTTCCTCCACTCTTACCTGTTTCTCCTGCCTTTATTCTGCTGGACTGCCACAGGTCAGACTGTAGTATGCACCTTCCCAGAGGGTCTGGAAAGAAAGTAAGGAAAACCTTCTGCATGCCTACCTCCTCCAGAGCAAAGTGTACAGGCACACATGTCATGGTTTGCAGCTTCTCTTCTGTCCGTATTTCACCTCTCCTGACACCTTGGTGGGTACAGGAGCTAGTTGGCCCATAGTCAAACACTACAATCTCATAGAAAAACCAAAGCTCTTAACTATGGGATTTAGCATTCCTTCTCATCCCCTTGGTTAAAGCTGAGTAAAGCCTTATTTCTTGAAGGCTGTTTCTATCAGTTCTCTGGAACAGTAGTCCTCGTGGGCTTAACTGTATAGACAGGAAGGTGTGAAGGGATGTGACTTAAGGCATGGGTTTATTATTTCCTAAATATTCTACCTGTTAAAATTAGGAACCTGGTTCACTGAATGAGGTAGATTGGAACTTAGTGGTGACAGTGAAGGTGGGAGAAATCAGTGGATTAGAACCATCTGCATGTGATGTTTGGAGCCTGATTTGATGAAGCGACCGAATGAGGGTCCCAGGCTTCTGCATGGATGGATGGATGGATGGATGGATGGATGGATGGATGGATGGATGGGTGGGTGGAATGTGGTACTATTTATTCTACTGCCTATTGGCCAGTAAGACATACAAGATATTTCTATAGAAAAATCACATCTTAACTATGCATAAGGATGGATGGTTGATGGGTATAAAGTTAGAGGGTCAGTGAGGAGTAAATGAAGTGATAGTGTGATTCAGCCATGTCCCTGTAGGTGTCGGCTGCCCGTGATGAGTTAATCTGTTGGTGGGCACTCTCTGCTGTGGATATCACAAGGCTGACCACTCTGTCACTTCTTCCCATAGACTTGCCCTTCTTTTACATATATGAATATAGTCAATACTTAGCAATCAGAGAACAGGTTTTCTTTTCTCTTTCCTTTTTGAGCGATGTCACAGATTGCTATCCCACGAAGGAGTTGTCCCTAGATTTGTGCTGTCACCGGCTTTATTTTGGTTCTTGTTGTATCCCTCCACAGTTCACCATCATCTTGAGAAAAATGAAGCTATAAATATGAGTAAGAACTAACCAATTCAAAGATGTTTGTGTCTTGTGTGAAGATATCACCGAATGTTAGGTCAAGAAGGAGAACGAACCATTTAGGATTCTCTTCCTCATCATGCTTTCCTGGTCTAATGAGGGCAGGCTTATATGGTCAGCTCAATACATATTTATTGATCACCGTTTTCTTTTGCATCAGATACTATGCCGGATGTTACAGGGTTAGTGAAATTTAAAAAGTTGTAGTCACGTCTCCTATTCCACTAGATTCAGCTGGGGAACAATTCTAGGTTTTCTTTGTCAAGGAATGTACAGCGCACACAGGATTACTTTGCCTCCACTCCTTCAGGTCATGGAGAGTTGTGCAGATATTGTCTTTATCAGGACCAGAAATGCCTTTCAACTTACTTGTTCATATTGGGTTTGTTTTGTCATTTATCACAGTTATTTTGTCCTGAAATCTCTAAACAAATATAGACTGATTTTTAAAATCTCACTTTTGAAGAGCAATTATATCACATTATTATTTAATCTTTGGAAATGTCTTGCATATAGTCAGTGCATCTCGATCACACCCATCCCCGTCAACTGTCTCCAGTGCCCCGCCCCCACCAGTCCTCCAGGGACAAGCCTAAGACTTTGTGTACCAATTATACATTTCACATGTGTTCCAGAGGAGACCTAGCAGTGTGGGGTGGCAGGTCTCAGAGGGAAAGTGCAAAGAGATGCTCCAGCGTTGCACTTGAATGTCTCTGAGCACTTGGGTGAAAATTGTTTTGAAGACATATTACATTTCCTGATCAAATGGAAAAAAAAGTGACACCTGCCAGCGTATCCAGGAAACACCAGGCTAACATGGCGAAGAGCCACACACTCTCCCACACACGCTTGCTATGGAAACCTTCCACAGCCCAACCTTGGCAACTGGGGCCACCTCTTTATAGAGACTGGCTGACTTTTCTCAGATTAGGGAAAATTCTTATGTTCTCCTTTAGAAGTTCTGGAGTATAGTTAATGGGAGTTTTCTTTCTTTCTTTTTAATAATTAGCCTAGCAGGCCTCATTTTAATACCTGGGCCAACTTTGTAGATTCCTGCACTTTAAGTGTATGAGTCAGGCGGTTTTGTGGAAAGATGCTGCAGCGGGCATTCCTGCTGATGTGGTACAGCGCTGTGTCAATGGCTTCCTGGGGTTTGAACTTCCTCTGACCTGGCACTGGGCTTCGGTTTGGTTTTGTTGTCTAGTCCCACAAGGGTTAATTTCCTTTGCTGCTTTTAGGGTTTGATGAGAATTGTCTTATATTAATGTGGGTTTTGAAATGAGAAATCTGTACATTCACAAAGAGAGCCTTGGGTAGTTTTGCAATTGCAAATAAAAGCCCTAACAAATGCTCATTTAAAAACTGCATTTCCCTAGATGAGCACATCAAGGCTATATGCTGCATCTCTGTATCCACTTCAATAAACCAGGTGTGCTTCTGAAGATTAGCTATTTTTTATAAAGAATGATTTTGAAATAAATGACAATGGGCTCATTTCTCTTTATGCTGAGGATAACATTAAAGGGAAACTGCCATGATTAGTTTTAATATCTCAGATAGCTTAATGAGGACTTACTAAAAATGTGAGTGTGTGTGCGCGAGTCTGCAAGCACAGAGGGTGGAGGTATGTGTACACACGTGCCTGCATAGTCTGCTAACATCTTAAGTAATACCTGTCAGGGTTTTTAATAACCTGCTGCCCATGAATTATTCTGCTGGCTGTTCTTGCCGAAGCTTCCAGTAGGAAGTCCACTTTCCTGGGGAGGATTTTTATTTTATTTTTAAAAGAAAGTGTCAGTCAGAAAATATGAAAATGAACTGGGATTTTTATGTGTCATTTATATCAGAGATCATGGCCTGGTTATAAGTCGTTTTCAGCTTCTTCTGTACTTTATGGCTCATCTGGCCTGGGAGTTGGGGGTCAGCCTAGGGATTTAGGGTGACTCTGTTAGATTTCAACAGTAGCATGGGGCTCACCATTGGGAACCTGTGAGAGATGAGTTAATTGTTTCAGGAATGGGGCACACTATTCTGATTTCTCATGGTGTAGGTCTGGACGTTGGTCTTCCCAGTAAAGTTTACTAACTGATGAAACAGACAAAGAGGATATGAGAATATATGCAGGGGGTGTGAAGAGTGCCAGGGCTGAGAAAGTGAAGTCAAGAAGAAGCCTAATTATTCTGAAGTCAACTTCCAGTGAATTCTCATTAAGGTCAGTCTGGGCCAGAGTCCCACATGGACGCAGAGGAGGGTGGGCATGGTGGGTTGAATTCATGAGTCTATTCTTTCTTTAACCTGTGAGAAGAGGAGGAGCTTAGGCCTTGGGCTTTTACACTTCAAGTTTGGCTGTGCAGTTCAAAACTTGAGAAGTGACTATCGATTTATTTAGCAATTGAGTCTGTAGAGGGATCATGGCTAGTTTAGTCATTGAGGACTGCTTAGTATTTTCTTTCCTCACCTTTGGCTATTTCCTGCTGTTGGTAGCCCTTCTGGAGCTTGGAAGGAGAGAGGTAAAAGCACATTCTTCCTCTTCTTCTGAGCTTTATGTTGAGGTATCTAAAGGGATGGGGTTGCAGCTGCAGTGCTGTGGGAGACAGTCTTTGCTTTTGATGTTCCCAGCTAATGAACCTTCAGCGCTTTCTGCCGTCATCATGTTTGTTTATTGTTTTTATTTTCTGAGGCAGAAGGCTGGCCTTGAACTTCCCATGTCTGAGAATGACCTTGCACTCCGGAGCCTCTGGCCTTTGCCTCCCAACTGCTGTGATTCTAGCAACCTGCCCCTATGCTCAGTTTGTCCTGAGTCATCAGCGGCTGTCTTGTTCCTGTGTGGGCACAGTTCTACATCAAGAGCATTAACACTCGGTCTTTAGAAATGGGAATTAAATTGTTGTCTGTATGTGTTTTTAAGAGCCAGGATGTGGGTAAAAAAAAAAAAATGCTTTTGCCTCTTTTCCTGAGATGCTGGCTCAATAAAAGAGTAATGACAATAAGGGTAAAAATAGCTAAGTTTAAAACTCAGGGTTAAGATAATGGACCTTTAATAAAAGTACTGGGGAGTGCTGTTGTCTAAGGTTCTTTTTAGCAATTGTGAGATGAAACAGGGTCATCAATGATGGGTTTCATTTTAGGAAGTCTGACCGAGAATTTTGGTCTATTGGAGATAAGTTTGCAAGTGTTCATTTATTATTGATGGCTTCTGGAAATGACACCAACTTTTCAGGTTGGGTCTGGTGATTTTATATTGTTTGTATAAATGGAAGAGAGAAGTTTCCTCTTTGTAACTGGACCCAGCTTCCTCCTTTCCATTTATGGCAAGTTCCTTGAGCCCAATATAGCTGCAATTGGTGAGGGCTGCTCACTGTGCTGGGTGTGGAGGGTCAGGAAGGGGTGTGATGGTGGGCGCTAAAATTGTAGAAACTTTCTCTCATTTATTGAGTGTCCTTATGGCTGTCAGGGTTTGAGAATGATGGAGAGAGAGAGAGAGAGAGAGAGAGAGAGAGAGAGAGAGAGAGAGAGAGGGAGAGGGAGAGGGAGCTGTGTGTGTGAGTGTGTGTGAGTGTGTGTGTGTGTGTGCACACTGTGGAGTGGAATATCAGAGAAGATGTCTTTCCCATGGCAGTGGATGCAAACTCAAGAGGACTTCTTTGGTGCAGTGAGAAGCTGACACAAAGCAATTCCCTGCTGTGTCACCAGGGTTCACTTCTGTGTGCCAAATCTGAGCTTCCTAACCTCTTCCTTTTTAATAAACCCCTCTGAACAGCTTTTATTCTTCTTCACTTTTTTCTTTTAAAATGAACAGATTGGGTTTCTAATTTTAGCTCTGACAGCTTACAATTAGAAACAACTCCAAACTGTACTTGTTTACAAACACCTGCACCAGTCCATGTTTGCTGGCTTAGACGGGGCGTGTGCAGGTCAGGAATGAGAGCAGTGCGAACTTGGAAGAGAATAATGAAGTCTCTGTATAGTCTTTTATTGTTGTTGGAAGCCAGAGCATGTGAAGTACACATGTGTGTGTGTGTGGGGGGTGTATGTGTATGTTGTCTGTGTATATAATCCAGATTACATGTAGTGGACGTGCACATGTGTGTGGGTTGGTATGTGTGTGTACATGCGTACATATGTTAGTGCATGTGCACATTTATTTCCTTTCCTCCTAGATGACGTCTTCGAGCCATACAGCATGTGCTGCAGGCTAGAGTTACACCTTAGTGTCCCCCTTTCCTAGGAATTGAGCCAATTGGTGGTCAGTTGTTATATGGGACAAGGTTAGATTTTTTTTTTAAATGACACCCTTGAGAGAAATTGGAATGACTCATTTTATCAACTCAGGATTGGCATTGGATAAAATGCTTTCTCTATTTCCATAATTTCTATATTTATATGTCATTCAGCATACTGTATAGCTGAGTGACTCAAGAAAAACAAATAGAGCTATCCATAATATAAATAATTACACATCTTATCAAAGCCGAAATACATATCTGGCTAGAGCGAGCCCACCTGGCAGAGTGATGGGCTCTTTCAGCCTGAGATGGAATGCTGTCAGGGAGTATCAACAGATGACAGTGGCCTGGTTGGGTAACAGATCATAAACTGTCACTTGAGAGCCTACTGGTTGTGTTGCTTCAACTATAACCTTGATGATTTAGGGTGAGCATGGTTATTCTCTTCAGAGACTGTAGGAAGATACTGCCAAAGCAAGATTTAAAACCAAAAGTAAAATTAGAACACACTCACAGACCAACATCTAATTCTAATTAAAGTGGAGAATCTGTGGGAAATGGAGCAGGTGTGGACTTTAGCTGTGACACTGAAGTCTGCCAAGTGGTAGACTGATTGTCAATGCCTGTTTACAGTGTTGAGATCCAAGCCCTCTTGGTGCTTCAGGGCGGGTGAAAAGTAGAAAAGAGAAACAAACCTGTGTGCAGCCTTTGTCCTAGAGACTAGTGTGTGTGTGTGTGTGTGTGTGTGTGTGTGTGTGTGTGTGTGTGTGTGTGTGTGTTGTCATCTGCTCCCCTCACCACCCGCCACCCTTTCAGAGGATCGAAGATAGAAAATTTACTTCTCAAATCTCCTTTGTGGTCACACGTGGGATCAAGTAGATTAAATAATCCTTTCAGGTCTCTTCTGAACCCCCTCCCTTTGAACTGTGGATGGTATCTCTAAGGAAGAATGTGCCTGTGTGTGTATAGGCATTCTCTCTCCTCTCACACTGAACTACCTCCATACCAACTTGCAATGAATGTTTAAAGGATTTAGTGTGTTGGCGGTCTTGTATCAGAAGAAGGATGGGGGATTAGATGAGGAAAAGAGGGCTTTTGGCACAGCTTGCAGGCTGTTATTTTCACCAACTGTGGTGTCAGCTATGATCTTTTTACAGTGCTTCTGACTACAGGGCCTCTTAGCTAGAGATCCCTTGGTCTCAGCAATTCTAGTTTTTAATATGTATATTATAAAAAAGAGTTGAATATTTTTTCCATGCTTTTACTGAGCACCCATTCTCTGGACACCGAACCAAGCTAAAATTGAGGTGGGGATGTTGAAACAGAGGAACATTAACTATGTGTAAGACTTTCTCAGCTATTGAAGTTGCCCAGCATAGGGGAGTATAACTCAGTATATTATAGGACAATGGAATGTCTAGCCAGAAACCCCAAATATAACTTGGCGTGCTTTACAGTGAAATAACTGTGATGAGACCAGTTTCTTTGAGCCAAGGATGTGCATGAGCCTCTATTTAGGCTGAGCAGAGTGGGGCCACTCACACTTCTTCTTTTTTTTCCCCTGAGACAGGGTTTCTCTGTGACTTTGGAGGCTGTCCTGGGACTTGCTCTTGTAGACCAGGCTGGTCTCCAACTCACAGAGATCTGTCTGTCTCTGCCTCCCAAGTACTGGGATTAAAGGCGTGTGCCACCAAGGCCCAGCCTCACTCACACTTCTTGAGTGCCACAGTGTTCTCAGCCTAAGTGCAAGGGAGTCTGGGTAGGAGCCCAACTGATTAGATTGGTATCTATACCCAAATGCATAGCAATGGTTTGTGTTGTTGAGTGAGTCACCAAACCTTCCTAATTTATTGTTACTCCTGTCAAAAGTATTTTTTTGGTGGGTTGGGGACAAAATATATTCACTTTTCTCATGAAGACACCCCACCACAGAAAGAAGAAAATTTGATCACTATAGAAAAATCCTATAAAAAAAAAAAAACTAAAACTCTCATCAGGAAAAAAAGTTGTTTTCATTTGGCAAATCACTACTTGTAAATTTCATCTGATAGGTTTACTTATTAAACTTCAGTAATAAAATGAGTAATTTGAGAAAAATGAGAACTCCCTCCTCAAGGACAGATGATGGACAGGGCCCTCTTCTCCTTGGTGGGTTGGTATGGAGATGACTCTTGCATTCCCTGCTCTTTCCCTCATGGGACTGTTGCCAGGGAGACAAGGCAATGGCTTCCTGTCCCATCCAAGTAGGAGAGGAGTCAGAATTTGAACTCAGCAGTGCAGTGACTTTTTCTCTCACAGAAAGACAGAAAGCTTGTTCTGCTTTCTCACTGTTTCTGTAGCCCAGTAGCCTGATCTTCAAAGAGAAGGCAAAGATTATGAAGGAATTGCATATGCATTAAAACCAAGCTCAGCATGCCCGCTCCCTCTCTACTTCCCCACATGTGTATGCATATGTGGGGTTGGGAGTAGTGTGTTTATTTCCACATGTTCCCACGGGGCTGGCCTACAGATTCAAGTGAGAGTTGATGAGGTTATGTTAACCACTCTGTGACTATGCACAGAATTCTACGCAGAGGTGTTCAACAAGGTTAAGAAAACAAACAAACAAACACAAAACAGAACAAAAGAAAACCCTCCCGATTGTTGAAGCTTATGTTCACCAAGGACAACTGGAATACACTGAGATACAAACAGAGAGAATAGTGAAGTTTTCAGAGACATAAAACAGTGCATGAAGCCTGGTTTCCTAAGTGTTTCAAATCCTAAGAGGGGATTTGAAATTATTTAGTTAAATCCTAAAAGTTAACATATTCTTCAAAAGGGTTGTATGTGCACATGTTATATCTACCCAATCTGGGTTTCTCAAGAGGAATCTTGGGAGTCTGGG